>NC_140992.1:184005713-184046236 GCF_052327205.1 Somniosus microcephalus
GGGATCAGCGCCCGAGGAAACCGCCCGCCGCCCTACGTGAACGAAGACCCTCCTTACCTGTCACGGAGTTGAAGTCTCCAAATGCGGCGTGCGCCGGGCCTCTTCCCCCGCGCATTCAGGAGGCATGGGGAAGAGAGAGAGAGACAGACAGACTGGGGGGGGGGCGGCGAGTTAGACGCCGCCGCGCACCTGCTCCGTGGAGCTCCGTGCCGCCACCGCCGCACCAGCCTTTACTAAGATGGCGGCGGGTAGCGGCGCTCGGCTGAGGCCCGCCCCTCCAGCCTTCACAAAGATGGCGGCGATCGGGGGCCGCTTGTTGACTGGGGCCGGGAGGTGCCTAGCTCGGGCGTGGGTGCAGAGGAGAGGCCGAGGCTTCGAGGCCTACCTGGAAAAACGGGGAAAGGTAGGAAAATTAATCAGATTAGATAAAAGATTTAGAAAGTAATTAACTTTTTTAAAAAACAATATGTGTTTTAAAAGCAACGTTTTTTTTAAAGATGCAGAAAGCGGGAAAAAGAAAGGAAAAGTTAGGAATCAAGATGGCGGCGACTCACCTCGGTTCAGAACAATAAGGCCCGCCCACACACGCACCGATTGGTCGACCGTCAGGTGACCGAAGCGTATGATTGGTAAATCGTCCCGTCACTCGACCGTAGGAGGGCCCGGCCGCACGCGCCAGCAACCCGGCGTACGATTGGTCTACCTCGAGGTCACTCTGTCGCTAATAAGTGGATAATGAGATGCTAATGAGCGGAATGTTGAAGGTTTTTCGGATACCGCGGGCGCAATTTTTGTCCGGCCGAAACGTAAATATGCTTACCATCATTTTGGAACGGCGAGCGTTATTTCGACGTAACGCACGCGTAGGTACGCTCTGTAACTTTCGAGCGCATAGCCGGACAGACGCACACGTGAGGACAGACAGAAGGACAGACAGACAGACAGATAGACAGACAGAAAGAAGTATCCGTTTATATATATAGACTAGCTGAAGTGCCCGCCGGTACCGAGGGTCTTTTGAGGGCATGTTGTTGTTGGAAGAGAGAGAGAGAGCGCGACTGGGGGGGGGAGAGAGAGGGAGCGCGACTGGGGGGGAAGAGAGAGAGCGACTGGGGGGGAAGAGAGAGAGCGACTGGGGGGGGAAGAGAGAGAGCGACTGGGGGTGGGAAGAGAGAGAGCGACTGGGGGGGGAAGAGAGAGAGCGACTGGGGGGGGAAGAGAGGGAGCGACTGGGGGGTAAGAGAGCGTGCGACTGGGGGAGAAGAGAGCGAGCGACTGGGGGGGAAGAGAGCGAGCGACTGGGGGGGAAGAGAGCGAGCGACTGGGGGGGAAGAGAGAGAGCGACTGGGGGGGAAGAGAGAGAGCGACTGGGGGGAAGAGAGAGGGCGACTGGGGGGGAAGAGAGAGAGCGACCAAGGGGAAGAGACAGAGCGACTGGGTGGGAAGAGAGAGCGACTGGGGGGGGAAGAGAGAGAGCGACTGGGGGGGAAGAGAGAGAGCGACTGGGGGGGAAGAGAGAGAGCGACTGGGGGGGAAGAGAGAGTGCGACTGGGGGGGAACTTGGCCCGATGGACCCCTGCGAAGGAAGGAAGAAGGTAAGCTCTCCCTCCCTGTCCCATCCCCTCACTCTTTCCCTCCCTGTCCCACCCCCTCACTCTTTCCCTCCCTGTCCCACCCCCTCACTCTTTCCCTCCCTCACCCTCTCCCTCCCTCCCCCGTCTCTCCCTGCTTTACTCTCCCTCCCCCTCTCCTCACGCTCTCCCTCCCTCACCCTCTCTCTCTCTCCTCCTGTCTCTCCCTGCTTTACTCTCTCTCCCTCCCTCCCCTCTCCCTCCCTCCCCCCATCCCCCACTCCCTCCCGTCCCCCCACCCCCTCTCTCTCCCCTCCCCCCACCCTCTCTCTCTCCCCTCCCCCCACCCTCTCTCTCTCCCCTCCCCCACCCTCTCTCTCTCCCCTCCCCCCACCCTCTCTCTCTCCCCTCCCCACACCCTCTCTCTCCCCTCCCCCACCCTCTCTCTCCCCTCCCCAACTCTCTTTCTCCCCTCCCCCCACCCTCTCTCCCCTCCCCCCACCCTCTCTCTCTCCCCTCCCCCCACCCTCTCTCCCCTCCCCCCACCCCCTCTCTCTCCCCTCCCCCACCCTCTCTCTCTCTCCCCCCTCCCCCCACCCTCTCTCTCTCCCCCCACCCTCTCTCTCTCCCCCCCCTCCCCCCACCCTCTCTCTCTCCCCTCCCCCACCCTCTCTCTCTCCCCTCCCCCACCCCCTCTCTCTCCCCTCCACCCACCCTCTCTCTCTCCCCTCCCCTCACCCTCTCTCTCTCCCCTCCCCCCACCCTCTCTCTCTCCCCTCCCCCCACCCTCTCTCTCTTCCCTCCCCCCACCCTCTCTCTCTTCCCTCCCCCCACCCTCTCTCTCTTCCCTCTCCCTCCTTGCCCCTCTCCCTCCCTGCCCCTCTCCCTCTCCTCCCTCCCTATTTCTCTGTCTCTCTGATGCCTGTTCCCCTCTGTCGCTCTCAGTTTTTCTTCTGCCGTGGTGCCCGATTTGCGACTCCAGGCCCCGCCGTCCGCCCGCTCTCCGGGGCAAGGTAAGAGCTGGGCTCCGGCCCCACACCGCCAGGGATCAGCACCCGAGGAACCCGCCCGCCGCCCAACGTGAACGAAGACCCTCCTTACCTGTCACGGAGTTGAAGTCTCCGAATGCGGCGTGTGCCAGGCCTCTTCCCCCGTGCATTCAGGAGGCGTGGGGAAGAGAGAGAGAGGGAGACAGACTTGGGGGGGGGGGCGAGTTAGACGCCGCCGCACACCTGCTCCGCGGAGCTCTGTGCCGCCACCGCCGCACCAGCCTTTTACTAAGATGGCGGCGGTAGCGGCGCTCGGCTGAGGCCCGCCCCTCCAGCCTTCACAAAGATGGCGGCGATCGGGGGCCGCTTGTTGACTGGGGCCGGGAGGTGCCTAGCTCGGGCGTGGGTGCGGAGGAGAGGCCGAGGCTTCGAGGCCTACCTGGAAAAGCGGGGAAAGGTAGGAAAATTAATCAGATTAGATAAAAGATTTAGAAAGTAATTAACTTTTTTAAAAAACAATATGTGTTTTAAAAGCAACCTTTTTTTGAAAGACGCAGAAAGCGGGAAAAAGAAAGGAAAAGTTTGGAATCAAGATGGCGGGGACTCACCTCGGTTCAGAACGATAAGGCCCGCCCACACATGCACCGATTGGTCGACCGTCAGTTCACCAAAGCGTAGGATTGGTCAATCGTCCTGTCACTCGACCGTAGGAGGGCCCGGCCGCACACACCAGCAACCCGGCGTACGATTGGTCGACCTCGAGGTCACTCTGTCGCTAATGAGCGGATAATGAGATGCTAATGAGCGGAATGTTGAAGGTTTTTCGGATACCGCTGGCGCAATTTTTGTCCGGCCGAAACGTAATTACGCTTACCATCGTTTTGGAACGGTGAGCTTTCTTTCGACGTAACGCACGCGTAGGTACGCTCTGTAACTTTCGAGCGCATAGCCGAACAGACGCACACCTGAGGACAGACAGAAGGACAGACAGAAGGACAGACAGATAGACAGACAGACAGAAAGAACGATCCGTTTATATATATAGATACCTTCACAATCGGATATGAAGATGACCTGCTTCAATGCTCCTGCCAGTCTGAATTGCCTCTTACCATTGTGTGTTGTCTTGGGTTTCTGATTTTTTTGGCTGCACCAACCACACTAGATGGGGCCCTACAATTGACTGGGCTAGGAAGCAGGGGAAAAAACATCAGCCCTGGGTCCCTCCTCCCGATCACTATCCTACTGGAAAGTGCGCCTATGTTGACATTGGGCGAGAAGAGGATTGAGCTGAGCTGTGGTGCATTCTACAAGTGAATATCAAGCTGATACTTACTATCTCAATGTGAACAGTGTAACTATCTACAACAACAACTTGCATTTACATGGCATCTTTAATGTAGTAAAATGTCCCAAGTTGCTTTGCCAGAACGTTATCAAACAAAATTTGACACCAAGCCACATAATGAGATATTAGAGCAGATGAACAAAAACTTGGTCAAAGAGGTAGGTTTTAAGGAGTGTCTTGAAGGTGGGAAGAGAGGTAGAGGTGGAGAGGTTTAGGGAGAGAATTCCAGAGCTTAGGGCCTTGGCAGCTGAAAGCATGGCCACCAATGGTGGAGCGATTAAAATCAGGGATGCTCAAGCGGCCAGAATAATAGGAGCGCAGATATCTCGGAGGGTTGTGGGGCTGGAGGAGATTACACAGAGATAGGGAGGGGTGAGGCCATGGAGGGATTTGAAAACAAGGATGAGAATTTTTAAATCAAGGCGTTGCTTAACCGGGACCCAGTGTAGGTCAGCGAGCACAGGGGTGATGGGTGAACAGGACTTGGTGCGAGTTAGGATACGGGCAGCAGAGTTTTGGATGACCTCAAGTTTACCGAGGGCAGAAAATGGGAGGCCGGCCGGGAGGGCATTGGAATAGTCAAGTCTAGAGGTTTACCAGCAAATGAGCTGAGGCAGGGGCGGAGTCACGCGATTTTATGGAGGTGCAAATAGGCGGTCTTAGTGATGGTACGGATATGTGGTCGGAAGCTCATCCCGGGTTAAATATGACACCAAAGTTGCAAACAGTCTGGTTCAGCCTCAGACAGTTGCCAGGGAGAGGGATGGATGGGTGGCTAGGGAACAGAATTTGTTTCTAAGTGTGCCCAGTATAACTATCTAAGTGTACACAGTGTAATTATCTAATTGTACAATGGCCCCCTGGTGAAGCACAAGAGGCCTGTCGCTACCATTAGGACCTTACTTCATCAGCATTAAGTCTATTCTGAGGCTCCCCCAATTGCTTATTTGGAGCCTTGTGAGCCAGGCCAGCTCTTGAGGCCTGAGTTCCTGGGTGAGTCGGGGGGAAATCAGCTATCCAGTGACTGCCACTGTCAAAATGTAGACGGTTGGAGTTTAGGTGAGGGCAGGATCTAGTTCAACTGTGATACCGTGCTCCCACCCCCCCCCGCCGCCAGTAAAATAGTCTGTCTTCACACATTGTCTAGGATCCCACATGAAGTATGGCCTCTTGGCTGAGGTACTGACAGGTATCAGGAGCCCGCGGAACCCCAGCAGATGCGAAGCGGAGAAAACTAGCAAACAAGAGTGCCTATCAGGACACAGCATAGAATCATAGAAAGTTACAGCACGGAAGGAGGCCATTTCGGCCCATCGTATCCGCGCTGGCCAACAAAGAGCTATCCAGCCTAATCCCACTTCCCAGCTCTTGGTCCGTAGCCCTGCAGGTTAGAGCATCCCAAGTACACACCCAAGTACTTTTTAAATGTGGTTAGGGTTCCTGCCTCTAGCACCCTTTCAGGCAGTGAGTTCCAGACCCCCACACCCCTCTGGGTGAAGAAATTTCCCCTCAAATCCCTTCTGAACCTTCCCCCAATTATTTTAAATCTGTGCCCCCTGGTTTTTGACCCCCCTGCTAAGGGAAATAGGTCCTTTCTATCCACTTTATCTATGCCCCTCATAATTTTATACACCTCAATAAGCTCTCTCCTCAGCCTCCTCTGTTCCAAGGAAAACAGACCCAGCCTATCCAGCCTTTCCTCATAGCTAAGATTCTCTACTCCCGGCAACATCCTTGTAAATCTCCTCTGTACCCTCTCTAGTGCAATCACATCCTTCCTGTAATGTGGTGACCAGAACTGCACGCAGTACTCTAGCTGAGGCCTAACTAGTGTTTTATACAGTTGAAGCATAACCCCCCTGCTCTTGTATTATATGCCACAGCTAATAAAGGTAAGCATTCCGTATGCCTTCTTAACCACCTTATCTACTTGGCCTGCTACCTTCAGGGATCTGTGGACATGCACTCCAAGGTCCCTTTGTTCCTCTACACTACTCAGTGTCCTACCATTTAATGTGTATTCCCTTTCCTTTTTAGCCCTCCCCAAATGCATTACCTCACACTTCTCCGGATTGAATTCCATTTGCCACTGTTCTGCCCACCTGATCAATTTATTGATAGCTTCCTGCAGTTTACAGCTTCCTTCTTCAGTATCAACCACACAGCCAATTTTAGTATCATCTGCAAACTTTTTAATCATACCCCCCATATTTAAGGCAAGATCGTTGATATATACCACAAAAACGAGAGACCTAGTACTGAGCCCTGCGGAACCCCACTGGAAACAGCCTTCCAGTCACAAAAACACCCATCAACCATTACCCTCTGCTTCCTGTCTTGTATAGGTCAGCCTTACTAGCATGTTCTCAATTTCCTTGCAATTGTCAGCTAATCCTTCAATATATGGCACAATCTGCAAATCCTTGAGTCATGCACAAAGGGAGAATGCTTGATGGCTCAATAAGAAATATCAAAATTTCTGTATCAACAAAATGTGGAATAAATTTCAGAAAGGCTCTGTTAATGTGAACTGCTTCACAGCACACTCTTTCATATCCATTCCATAATAATCAAAAAAAATCTTACGACAAGATGAATTAAAAGTAATATTTGCTTCCCGGAGGTAAATGAGTAGCCAAATCATTTTATAAAAAGATGTAGAGGGAAGAATAATAATTTACCTCAATAAGCTGCTCACTGTTGACACATTCTCTGCATCTCCTACAAAGCCAAATGCGCAACTAATGAGCAAGTCAGCGCTAGAAAAGTACTTATCATAACATTCACTGACAGGATTTATTACCTAGTAACAAAAGTCCTTGCAAAAGAAATTAAGAATATGGTGCTACGATATGGATGGGCAAATTAAGAGCTGCCTGCACAACTGTAAGCCTATATCTGCAAATGGAACAAGACATGAGGTGCATGTTAACAACAGGAGTATTGGCTCAACATGGGACAGTTTTATAGCTTGCCAACATTTAGTCATCCAGTAGTCTGATTCGGCTGGTAATACATTCTGTGGGTGAGTGGTACTGTACAGGCAGAATGTTCCAGAAATTGTTACAAGACAGTTATTTCTGCAGTAAAAACAGAAAAGGCTGGAAATACTCAGCATCTGTGGAGAGAGAAACAGAGTTAATGTTTCAGGTCGATGACCTTTCGTCAGTCCTCTTCCACCTAGAAGGATAAGGGCAGCAGGCGCGTGGGAATACTACCACCTCCAAGTTCCCCTCCAAGTCACACACCATCTCGACTTAGAAGTATATCACCGTTCCTTCATCGTCGCTGGGTCAAAATCCTGGAACTCCCTCCCTAACAGCACTGTGGGAGTACCTTCACCACATGGACTGCAGCGGTTCATGAAGGTGGCTCATCACCACCTTCTCAAGGGCAACTAGGGATGGCCAATAAATGCTGGACTTACTAGTGACGCCTACATCCCGTGAATGAATAAAAAAAATCTAAAATCAACGTGTCCTGAACTGTGGGATGGTGAGCATGGCTTATCCTGGTCTTGAAGGAAGTCAAGTTCCTACTGAGTGAAACTCTGGGCTGGATTTTGCAGGGTCCCACCCACACGGGTTTTAATTCTGCAGTGTGCGAGCGACGTCAGGGGCGGGTTGCCCGTCCGGAAGACAGCGTGATTGATAGGCTGGCTTCCAGTTGCGCGGGGAACTCAGGAACAGGTAAGCTCTGGGCCAGGATGGTGGAGAGGGTCCAAGCCCGGGGGGTGGGGGAGGTCCTATCCCTGGGGGGTGGGGGGAGTCCGATCCCCGACTCCTGGGCTTAGTCACGATCCCCGGGGGGGTGTCTGATCCCCAACCTCAGGGCCGTGTTGTAATTCCGGGGGAGTGGATGGGGGTGTTCCAGGCCCGGGGTGGGGGTGGGAGGGGCCCGGTCCCAGGAGGCGGGGGAGCTGATGTTGGGGAAGCTTGGGGGGACCAGCTCACAAGCATTGCTCCCCAAGGCTGAGGCCGCCTCGTTGCAGCCACCGGGAATCCCGAACCCCGGGATCCCTGGCTGCCTGGAGTAAAACCTGCAAAGCAGGTTAAAGTAGAGGCTTCAGGCCTCGTTATAATATTTAAATTGCCAATCCACCGCCTGGCAGCGGGTTGGCAGGTGAAAGGTGAAAGTGGGCGGGTTGGAGGCGGGTTGGGGTCAGGCTTCACGTTTTTTAAACTTTCATTTCCCCCCCAACGCCTCCAACCCACTTGTTCTTACCTCTGAAAACTCCGGCCGTTGTATCTCTTTTTATACCATCTTCTTTCATTGTCTAGTTCCTGCTGGATTCAATTGTATTGGGTTTTTCATGACCTTTAGTTCATTGAACAGTTTGCTAGACAATGCTGAGGGCCCTATATATTGTCACACTGTATCATCACTTCCTATCTTTTCTCTTCTCAAACCATAGCCTTTTTTATACAAGCCTTTGATGTCACGATCCCGATAGTAAAAGGAACCTATTGCCTTATTTATACTGCAGTAATTTACTTCTTCTGCGCTCCCTCTTGCTGTGATCCAAGGCCTGTTTTCCAAAAGCCTGTGTTTCAGCCCAACGACCCCTTTAGCTCCATATTATAACATTAATGCCATCTAGCTTATTTATTTAATATTCTATATGTACCTATCCTTACAGAACGATATCTTCGGCCCTGAAATTCATCTTCTCTAATGTTATCAGTGGCATTGTGATCAAAAGGTAGAGTTTGCGATCACACAGTTTAAAATAATTCTGTCTAGATTATCTGTTTTGCCTTTGTCCTGTATTAGAATAATGTAAAAACATATCTATATTCTTAAAATCAAAAAACCGTGAGTTACAGGCTGGAATCTAATCGAGGGGATCAGATGGTTCATATATATAGAATGATGATGATGGATACCCAAGAGTGAGTTACAGACTGGAATCTAATCGAGGGGATCAGGTGTTTTATATATAGAATAATGGATACCTGAGAGTGAGTTACAGGCTAGAATCTAATCGAGGGGGTCAAATGGTTTATATATAGAAATAATGGATATCCGGGAGTGAGTTACAGGCTAGAATCTAATCGGGGGGATCAGATGGTTTATGGCATGAATCTTACCACTCATGTCGAAATGACTCATGAGATAACACTGGGCGGCCAGCTGGTGGCGCCGTCCAAGGAAAGTATAAATACTCGGGCATGGGGCCCAGCTTGCTCAGGACGTTTTTGTAACCAGGAACTGGTGATGTAACTAGAATTCATGGTTGTGAAACAGTTGTGACAGTTTTATACTCAGACCAAGCGCTCAGTAGTTTTCTTACGTCAAATTAATCAACTGAGTATCGGCTCCGCGCTCTGAGTGATTTCGGGAACAGCCAGCTACGACTTCAGCTGTAGAAGCGAACTCCGACGTAGTAATCAATCTATCATGGACAAACTACTCAGACCCGCCCGTCTTGACCTGGACCCAAATTCACCTACAACTGCTAAAGTATGGAAACACTGGTATTGTACGTTCAGCAACTTCCTCAGGGTGTGTGGTGAGAATGTTCCTGATAAATTAGAGATACTTGCCAATTATGTATTTCCTCATGTGTTTGACTATATCGAAGACTGTGTAGACTCTGACTCCGCTATCCTAATATTACAGTGACTATATGTTAAAGCCCCAAATGAAATTTTTGCGCACCATCTACTGGCCACAACTTGACGACAACCTGGGGAATCACTTGACGAATTCCTTTAAAAGCTTTGCCAGCTCAGCAAGGATTGTAATCTTAAAGCTGTCACAGCTGAGCAGTACCAGGAGGAGTTAATTCGTGATTCTTTTATTAACGGAATTGCATCTCCCTTCATACGCCAGCGTCTGTTGGAGAATAAATCCCTCGAGTTACAGGCTGCCTATGACCAGGCATGTTCTCTGGACGTAGCAAAGAGGAATGCAGATACCTAACGTTTACCACGCGCACGGGCTGCTTGTATCACTTTTAGTGACTCCTTCAATAGGCCTTGGGCGGAAGCCCTCACTGATGATGACCCTAACCTAACTGATGACAACCCTACCCTAGAAGCCTTCATTGATGATGACCCTGCCCTAGCGGCATCTTGGCAATCTGGAAGGAAGTGTTTCTTCTGTGGAGGTGCATTCCACTATAAGAAATGTTGTCCTGCTCGTAAGACAACCTGCAATCATTGTAGTAAGAAAGGCCACTTTTCTAAGGTATACCGGTCAAGAGCCCCTGTTAGTTCTGCAGCTACTATCTATAAAATTGCTCCTCCCCCAAGAGCCACTACTAAGGTTACAGCTGCTATCTATAAAACTGCTCCTCCCCCAAGAACTACTACTAAGGTTACAGCTGTCAAGGGTAAAACTGCTCCTCCTCCCATCACAGCTGTTTTTCCCCAAAGTCTATCCCATGCAGCCACGAAGGTTTCGGTAAATGGACACATTTTGAGTGCACTAATTGACTCATGCAGCTCTGACTGCTTCATTAGTGAGCGGGCTGTCAGTAAGTTAAAACTGTGTATTTACCCCTCGGACAGGGAACTTGCAATGGCTCTGATGACACTGACCACCAACTCTTCCGGCTTTTCTCTTGTTGACCTTATTCTCAATGGCCGCACTTATTTCTCCACCCGGCCCGGGGTGCTCAAAAACCTATGCAGTGATGTGCTCCTGGGACAGGATTTCCAGAAACAACACAAAAGACTCACTTTCGAGTTTGGAGGGTCAAAGCCGGAGCTTACAATTTCCAAAGTACCGTTTTGTGCGCTTTCGGTGGCTTCGCTCGACGAGCCCTCCTTGTTTGCCAATCTTTCCCCCGATGTAAGCCCATAGTCACTAAATCACGACGTTTCAGCCAAGATGATCTATCCTTTATCGAGGCAGAGATCTCTCGCCTTCTAGCTGATGGTATCATTGAGCCATGTTCATCTCCCTGGTGGGCTCAAGTCGTCGTTGTTTAAAATCCTCTGAAGCAACACAAGAAACGTCATTGCATCGATTACTCGCAAACTATTAACCAGTATACTGACCTGGATGCCTACCCACTACCACGCATCAATGACATGGTTAATAACCTTGCCAACTACAAGGTATTTTCAACTTTTGACTTAAAGAGCGCGTACCATCAAGTACCGTTAAAAGACTCTGACAAAAAGTATACAACCTTTGAGGCCAATGGTCGGCTTTACCAGTTTTGTTGCCTTCCATTTGGGGTCACCAATGGGGTGGCCATCTTACAACGGGCAATGGATAGCCTAGTCAAACAGGAGAACTTAACGGACACTTTTCCATATCTGGATAATATCACCATTGCTGGTCATGACCAGAAGGAGCATGATGCCAACTTCCAGAAATTTTTTGACGTTCTCCGTCGTCGCAACTTAACCTTAAATGAGTCCAAATCTGTGAAATCAGTACCATCAGTCAACATCCTTGGCTACTGGGTGGGCAATGGTGTCATCAAACCGGATCCGGAGCGACTTCGTCCGCTTTAGGTGTTCCCTCCCCCTACGAATCTCGGCTCTCTTAGTCAGGCACTCGGCATGTTCGCCTATTATGCGAAGTGGATACCCCACTTCTCCAACAAGATCCAGCCCCTGCTTCACGCGAAGTCATTTCCGTTGGAGGCAACAGCTATTTCAGCTTTCAACCTCCTCAAGCGACAACTGGAAAAAGCCACGTTTCGTTCTATCGATGAAAATCTCCCTTTCATGGTCGAGTGCGATGCATCGGAGGTGGCGATCTCGGCTACCTTGAATCAAGGTGGTCAACCAGTTGCATTTCTGTCCAGAACTTTGCAGGGTAGCAAGCTCCATTATCCTCCTGTCGAGAAGGAGGCTACGGCTATCATCGAAGCAGTATGTAAGTGGAGTAATTTTCTCACTCGTCACCATTTCATGCTTATAACCGATCAGCGCTCCGTGGCCTTTCTGCTGGATAGCCGGAAACGCACTAAGATCAAGAATAACAAAATACAGCTCTGGAGGATGGAATTGGCCACCTTTGGCTACACCATACATTATTGACCCGGCAAAGGGAATGTGGCCCCGGATACCCTCACGCGTGCATTCTGCTCTTCTATGTCAACTTCGGCTCTTGCAGATCTTCATACTGACTTATGCCATCCTGGCGTTACCCGTATGTTGCACTTTGTGCGATCTAAAAATCTCCCATTTTCTACGGAAGGCATGAAAAGAACATGTTCCACTTGTAGTATTTGCACGGAATTAAACCGCAATTCTTCCGTCCGTTGGATGGCTCGCTCATACATGCTATACAGCCTATGCAGTGACTCAGCATTGACTTTAAAGGGCCATTGCCTTCCTCAACGCAAAACACCTACTTGCTTACTATGGTGGACGAATATTCATGCCTTCCCTTTGCTATCCCCTGTCTCAATATGCTTACTTCCACAGTGATCAAATGCCTCGATCAGGTCTTTTCCTTTTGTGGTACGGCCAATTTTACCCACTCTGATCGGGGTCCCTCCTTCATGTCAAGCGAACTAAAAAGTTATCTTTCCCAACGGGGAATCGCCACAAGTAAATCGACACCGCATCATCCCATCGGTAACAGACAGGTTGAGAGATACAACGCTATCATTTGGAACGCTGTTCGTCTTGCACTGAGGTCACGCAACCTACCAGACCAGCAGTGGGAAACTGTGCTCCCTGATGTGTTGCATTCCATCAGGTCTCTTCTTTCTACGTCCACCAACGTGACTCCTTACGAACGATTCTTCGGGTTCCAGCATCGCTCCACTCATGGGACGTCCCTACCATCATGGTTGGCAGTTCTTGGCCCCCTGCTGCTCCGATGATTCGTCCGATCTTCCAAAAATGATCCCCTCATTGACGAGGTGGAACTAACAGATGTTAGTCCCACATACGTGCATGTGCGGTACCCTGATGGCCGGGAGTCCACCGTTTTACTGCGAGATCTGGCTCCCTGTCCAACCGGTCCCATGTACCCCACCGATAGAGGGATCCATAGTAATGATGCTGACGCTCTGCGCTACTTTGAGGATGACACCCTGCCCGGGACAACCAGGGATCTGCCGGCTACTTTGCCGGATCAACTCGGAGAGCCGAGTGCTCCCCATGGGATGGCCACCCGAAGCCAGGGCGCCGGTCAATCCCCGGATACCAAGCTATATAAAGCCAGCTCTGCGCCTGTGGGGACCTGCACCTGGAGTCACGATCTCCCCAGTCCATCTCAGGTTGATCAAGGTGACACGGGCCCTGTCAATCTACCAGTACGAACCAAGCGACCCAGGGACCAAGACACGGTCTGAGGAGATGTGCCTTCCAGCCACAAAAAAAGATCTAAAAGACTGCGGCTATTCATGGTCTGTCTAATCCGCTAGAAGGAAGTTGTCAGACTTCCAAATCTTTCAGGCGGGCAGAATGTCATGAATCTTACCATCCATGTAGAAATGACTCATGAGATAACACTGGGCAGCCAGCTGGTGGCGCCGTCCAAGGAAAGTATAAATACTCAGGCGTGGGCCGAGCTTGCTCAGGACGTTTTTGTAACCAGGAACTAGTGATGTAACTAGAACTCATGGTTGTGAAACAGTTGATTAAAGCCTTGTTTTATACTCAAACCAAGTGCTTAATAGTTTTTTTATGTCAGTTTATATATAGAATAAAGGATTCCCGAGAGTGAGTTACAGACTGGAATCTAATCGAGGAGTTTAGATGGTTTATATATAAAGTAATGGATACCCGGGAGTGAGTTACAGGCTGGAATCTAATCGAGGGGTTCAGATGGTTTATATATAAAGTAATGCATACCCGAGAGTGAGTTACAGGCTGGAACCTAATCGAGGGGTTCAGATGGTTTATATATAGAAATAGCTGGATGTGCCCGGCGGTGCCGAGGGAACTCAAGAACCCTGTGCCAGACAGAGAGAGGGGGGGAAGGAGAGAGAGGGGGAGAGGAGAGAGAGAGGGGGGGAAGGAGAGAGAGAGAGAGAGAGGGAAGGAGGGAGAGAGGGAAGGAGAGAGAGAGGGAAGGAGAGAGAGACAGAGCGCAAAGGAGAGAGAGAGGGAATGAGAGAGAGACAGAGAGAGAAGGAGAGAGAGACAGAGAGAGAGAGAGGGAGAGACAGAGACAGAGGGAAGGAGAGTGAAAGACAGAGAGGGAAGGAGAGAGAGAGTGAAGGAGAGAAAGGGGAAAGGGGTGGGGGGGAAAGGAGAGAAAGGGGAAACGGGTGGGGAGGAAAGGGGTGGGGGGGAAAGGGGTGGGGGGAAGGGGGAAGGGTGGAAGGGGGGAGGGGGGAAGGGGGTGTGTGTGGGGGGGAAGGGGGGGTGGGAAGGGAGTGTGGGGGGAAAGGGGGGGTGGAAAGGGGGTGTGGGGGGGAAAGGGTGGTGGGAAGGGGGGTGTGGGGGGAAGGGGGTGTTGGGGAAGGAGGGGGAAGGGGGGGAAAGGGAGGGGGGAGCCAGCAGACCCTCTCCCCTCTGCCAGTGTTGAGAGTTGCGCTGCCAGCGGTGGTTGGAGAAGGCTGGGCCCCGGGGCCTCGGGCACCCGCGCTGACATGGCCCAGCCGAGCCCAGCGCCCGGGCAGCCCGAGCTCTGCAGTCGCCGTTCAGCCGCAGGCCACAAAGCACCCGAGCCCAGCACCGGCGATGGCTCCGCGGAGCTCCGTACCGCCCCGCCAGCCTTTATAAAGATGGCAGCAGTGGCTACGTTCGGCTCAGGCCCGCCCTGCTAGCATTTACAAAGATGGCGGCGATCGCGGGCCGCTTGTTGAGCGGGACGGGAGGTGCCTAACTCGGGCCTGGCTGGGGAGGAGAGGCTGAGATTTCGAGGCCTGCAGGCGGGGTAACCCTGGAAGGTTGCGGTGCCCAGCGGAGGTAGCGAGTCAAGAGGAAAAAAAAAAGGGTGAAAGGTAGGAAAATTAATGAGGTTAGAGAAAATATTTACAAATTAATTAACTTTTTTTAAAACAATTTAATTGTGTTTTAAAAGCAACTTTTTTTTTGCTGGAAATCTAGATTTGAAAATAAACACGCAAAAAGTGGGAAAAAGAAAGGAATAGTTAGGAATCAAGATGGCGGCCACTCACCTCAGCTCAGAAGGATTAGGCCTGCCCACACACGCAATGAAATGCCCCCCGTGATGCACCGATTGGTCAACCATCAGGTTAATCCCCTGTACGATTGCTCAACCATCACATTACTCAATGCTAATGAGCGGAATGGAGCTGTTTTTTGAAACTTTTTTGTATACTGTCTGAACAACTTTTGTCTGACCAAAAATTAAATATACCTATTAGAGTCCCCTAATGATAAGCTTTCTTTTGATATAACATATGTGCAGGTACGCTCTATAACTTTTTATTGTATAGCCGGACAGACAGACAGAAAGGCAAACAGCAGACTGCCCGGCAGTGCCGAGGGTTTTTTGAGGGCATGTTGTTGGAAGAGAGAGAGAGAGAGACTGGGGGGAGAAGAGAGTGACTGGGGGGAGAAGAGAGAGATGGGGGGGAAGAGAGAGAGAGAGACTGCTGGATTTAGTTCGGGATTAGCCTGGAGAGAGAGGGGGCGAAGGAGCGCCCCAGGCCTGGCCCGATCGACCCCTGCGAAGGAAGGAAGGAAGCAAGAAGGCGAGCTCTCCCTCCCTGTCCCACCCCCTCACTGTTTCCCTCCCTCCCCTCTCTCTCCCTGCCCCTCTCCTCACTCTTCCTCCCCCTCTCCTCTCCTTCCCTCGCCCTCTCCTCTCCCTCCCTCCCCCATTCCTCCCCCTCCCTCCCCCTCTCCTCACCCTCCCTCCCCCTCTCCCTCTCCTCTCCCTCCCTCCCCCTCTCCTCTCACTCCCTCCGCTCTCCTCTCCCTCCCTCCACCTCTCCTCTCCCTCCCTCCCTCTCCCTCCCCTCTCCTCTCCCTCTCCTCCTCCTCTCCCTCACTCCCCCTTCTCTCCCTCCCCCTCTCCTCTCACTCCCTCTCTCCTCTCCCTCCCTCTCTCCTCTCCCTCCCTCCCCCTCCTCTCCCTCCCTCCCCCTCCCCTCTCCTCTCCCTCCCCCCTCCTCTCCCACCCTCCCCCTCTCCTCTCCCTCCATTCCCCCTCTCCTCTCCATCCCTCCCCCCCTCCTCTCCTTCCCTCCCCCCTCTCCTCTCCCTCCCTCCCCCCCTCTCCTCTCCCTCCCTCCACCTCCGCGGATCAGCGCCTGAGGGCCGGCCGGTGCACGGCCTAGCGCGTGAGGCCCGGCCAAACGCACCTTAGCTCTCTCCCCTCCCTCCCGCTCTCCTCTCCCTCCCTCTCTCCTCTCCCTCCCGCCGCCCCCCTCTCCTCTCCCTCCCTCCCCCTCCGCGGATCAGCGCCTCAGGGCTGGCCGGTGCACGGCCTAGCGCGTGAGGCCCGGCCGGACTCACCTTAGCTCAGGTCGCGCTCCGGGCCGACGTTGACGCGTGCGCTGACTCCCGCCCCGCCAGCCTTTACTAAGATGGCAGCGATGGCTACGCTCGGATCAGTCCCCCGCCGCCAACCATTACCAAGATGGTGGCGATCGCGGGGTGGGACGGGCGGTGCCTAGCTCGGGTGTGGCTGGCTAGGAGAGGCCGAGGCTTTGAGGCCTGCAGGTGGGGTAAGCCTCCAAGGTTGCGGCGCCCGGCGGAGGTAGCGAGTCAGGAGGAATTAAAGAGGGTGAAAGGTAGGAAAATTAATCAGCTTAGAAAAAATATTTACAAATTAATTTACTTTTTTTTAAAACAATTTCCCCTCCACACACACAGAAAGTAGGAAAAATAAACACACAGAAAGTGGGAAAAATAAATCGTTAGGTGTTGTATCCGTGTGTTAATGGAGACACGGAATGCAGGAGTTGGTTTAACAGGTGTTTACTGAACAAAGTCTGGAGGTGAACTAAAAGATACAAAACACTATACAGGCTTATATAGCCCGAGTGGCCACTACCGGCATTACAGTACACAGGGGCTCTTAAAGGCACATACACCACAATTCCTCCCCTTTTAGACAACCAGTACATAACATTTTAAGTAATCATTAATAAACATGTTTACAAGAACAATAATCTACACATTTGCTGCAGTTAATCAATTATAAGTCAGTCTCTCTGGAGGCTTCCTGACTCGGTCCGGATAACGCCTCGGTGGTGTAGTAGTTTTCGGTGGTGTAGTAGGTTCTTTTGGCAAGGTCGATTCGGCTTGAATGCCAGTGTCGGGTTCATCTGGTTCCAGTATCACCGGATCGGAGGTAGATACTATGGGTATCTCTGCTTCATCATTAGGCGTATAGAGTTGTGGTGTAGGTTGTCCCTTTTCGGATGACTCTATGATCTGGTCAGCATGGCGCCTTATTATGCTTTCTCCAATGTCCACGGTATACATCAGCAGTCCTAGTCGTGTGCAAATAGTTCCAGGCTGCCATTTCTCGGTACGGTAGTCCCAGGCCAAAACTGGTTGACCTATCTGGAAGGTTCTAGTTGGCCTTTCATTCATGCCTTGAAATTGCCTGTTCTCTGCGTCCCTTCTGATGTTTGGCTTGATCAAATCCAGCCGGCATCTTAGTCTGCTATTGAAAAACATCATGGCGGGAGTTTGGTTTGTAACCACATGTGTTGCATTCCTGTATGCAAACAAAAGTTATCTACCTTATGCTGTAGATTTATGTCTTCATTACCCATGGCCTTTATGGCCTTCTTGAAGGTCTGGACAAACCTTTCAGCCAAGCCATTGGTGGCGTGATGGTATGGGGCGGACGTGTAGTGCTTAACCCCATTGTTTTTTAAGAACTTCCTGAATTCTTCGGACACAAATTGCGGTCCATTATCAGAACAGATCTGTTCCGGCAGCCCATTCCTGGCAAATATGGTCCTTAATACTGTGATGATTTTTTCCGTGGTGGTGGAGGACATCTTTATTACCTTCGGCACTTGAAGTGTGCATCAACCGCAATTAAGAACATTGAGTCCATAAATGGACCAGCAAAGTCGATGTGTACCCTTTGCCATGGAGATGAGGGCCACTCCCATGGATGTAGAGGGGCTTGTGGTGGGGCGTTTTGGACCTTCTGGCATCCTAGACAGCCCTTGGTCATTTCTTCGATGTCTCCATCGATACCTGGCCACCACACAAACGCTCTGGCTAGGTTCTTCATTTTCACTCCACCCAGATGCCCCTCGTGAAGCTCCTTTAGCACTTTATCCTGGAGTTTGGGTGGAATCACCACTCTGGATCCACACATCAAGGTTCCTCGGCACACTGACAGCTGTTCTCTTCTTTGCAAGAATGCTGGCAACAGTGGTTCGCCATGTGCTGGCCATCCCTTCACTGTTAAATCGTAGACTCGTGAGAGAGTCGGGTCATTTCTCGTTTCCTTTTCAATGGTAGAAATTGTTACTGATAGACATTCCACTATGGTTGAGTGGAACATCTCCACTGGGTCCACTGTAGGTGCCTCTTCTACCGTTGGCAACGGTAGGCGCGATAAACCATCAGCATTTCCATGCTGTTTTGATCCTTTGTATTCTATGTCATATTGGTGTGCCCCTAGGAAAAGGGACCACCTCTGTAGCCTTTGCGCTGTCATAATGGGAACGCCCTTTTTAGGGTTGAATATGGAGACGAGGGGTTGATGGTCAGTCAACAAGGTAAATTTTTGTCCGTGTAGGTAATGGTTGAATTTCTTCACTCCCCATACCAGGCTGAGTGCTTCCCTGTCGATCTGGGCATAGTTATGCTCAGCTGAGTTCAATGAGCGTGATGCAAAAGCTATCGGCCGCTTCGAGCCATCAGGGAATCTATGCGATAATACCGCTCCTACACCGTAAGGGGATGCATCGCACGCCAGTCTGATTGGTAGTGATGGGTTGTAATGAGCCAAAACTTCCTTGGGCGTGATCAAGCCTTTGCATTTATGGAAGGCACGTTTACAGTCTTCGCTCCATTTCCAAATTACTCCCGTTTGTAGCAGTTCGTTAAGAGGGTGCAGGACAGTTGATAAGTTCGGTAAAAATTTATGATAGTAATTTATCAATCCCAGGAACGACCTTAACTGTGAGACATTTTCAAGTGCTGGGGCTTTTATGACTGCTTCAATTTTTTCAGGTGACTTATGCAACCATTCTTCGTTAATTATTTGGCCACAATATGATATTTGTTTCTGGAAAAATTTGCACTTGGGGCGATTTGCTCGTAGGCCCCGTTCTCTCATCCTAGTGAGCACCTGCTCCAAATTGGCAAGGTGCTCGTTGTCATTTTCTCCTGTTACAAGGATGTCATCTAGGTAGCATTGAGTCCTCGGAATCCCTTGCAGGACTTGCTCCATAGCTCTTTGCCAGATAGCTGGAGCTGATGCTGCTCCAAAAACCAGTCGATTGCACTGGTACAGGCCTTTGTGTGTGTTTATCGTGAGATACTTTTTAGAGGCCTCCTCAACCTCCATCTGTAGATATGCCTGTGCCAAGTCAATTTTGGTGAAACGTTTCCCTCCGGATAGTGAGGCGAAAATATCTTCTATCCTCGGAAGAGGATACTGTACTGTGTGAAGGATCGGGTTTACAGTCACCTTGAAGTCCCCACAGATGCGAATTTTTCTCTGTTCTTCGGATTTATCATTATTCAACATTTTCTTCATGACCGGGACGATGGGTGTTGCCCACTCGCTCCAATCTATCTTGGATGACACGCCTGCCTTTTCCAAATTCGCCAGCTCTGCCTCAACTGCTGGGCGAATTGCGTGTGGCACCGGCCTTGCCTTAAAAAACTTGGGAATTGCCGCATCTTCCACTTTTATTGAGGCGGTGACGCCTTTCAAGGTTCCTAGTTCCTGTTGAAACACTTCTTTGGCGTTGGCCAAGATGTCTTTTAATCGTTCAGGTATGACGTCATCATCATTTTTTTTCTTACTGGTCACCGTCAGTGCCTGAATGGAGTGCCAGTCTAAACGTATCTTCCTGATCCATTCACGTCCCAACAGCGGTGGACCACCATCTTGCAGAACGTATAAATACAACTTCTGTATTTCCTTGCCGTTGTATACAACAGGCACCCTTATTTTCCCTCTGGGGTATACTTTCTGCCCCGTATATGTTTTCAAGATAATCACAGAAATCACAGAAACCCCACAATGCAGATAGAGGCCATTTCAACCCATCGAGCCTGCACCGACACATATCCCACCCGATCCCCGTAACCCCTACACCAACACATATCCCACCCTATCCCCGTAACCCCACATATTTAATGCCCCTAACACTAAGGGTCAATTTATCATAGCCAATCAACCTAACCTGCACATCTTTGGACTGTGGGAAGAAACCGGAGCACCCGGAGGAAACCCACGCTAACACGGGGAGAATGTGCAAACTCCACACAGACAGTCACCCGAGGCCGGATTCGAACCCGGGTTTCTGGCGCTGTGAGGCAACAGTGCTAACCACTATGCCACCGTGCTTTCAAAGGTATATGCGGAAGGTATATGCGGAAATAGCCGCTCGTAATCCCGTCGACTTATGACGGTCAGAGCTGATCCTGTATCTAGCTCCATTTTAACTGGGGAACCCGCTATCGTGAGGGTAACCCAAATGGTCTGGTAATCTTCTTTGGCAATTACATTATGTAATTTGAGACAGCTTAGTCTCTTGTTTCCGGAGTCGCTATCGCTCTTCTGATCTTCGGAGCTACTGTCCGTCATCATTTGTACCTTTTTGTACTGTTCTTTATTGATTTTTTTTCTGTCAGTGGATTTTTTGTTTCCAGGTCGGCATACACGTGCAATGTGTCCCATCTTTCCGCATTGCCTGCAAGCTTTGTCCTTGAACCAGCAATCCCTCTGGCCATGGGTGGATTGCCGCAGCGATAACATCTCTCAAAACCCTGTGTCATTTCATGGGTGCCGAAGTCCTGTGGCTTTTGCTGTATCTCTGCAGCTCCTCTTGCTGCTGCTTTGTATGATACAGCCACACTGAAAGCCTTGTCCAGTGTTAAATCTTTCTCAGAAAGTAACCTTTTCTGTGTTCCTTCACTTAGGAGACCGCAGACGAATTTGTCTCGAAGAGAATCTGCCAGTCCTGCCCCGAATTGGCAGTGCTTTGACAGTTTCCTTAATTCGGTGAGGTAATCAGCGTTACTTTCATTCTTGTGCTGATTCCTCTTGAAGAATTTGAATCATTCCGCTATCAGCAGCGGTGTTGGGTTTAAGTGCTCCTGTAGGGTATCAACAATCTCCTTACAATTCTTGTCCATCGGTTTGGCTGGAGTGATTAAGTTTCGTAACAGCCCGTATGTCCTTGCGCCCATTCGATTTAGAAGTACTGATGCCTTTTTATCATCCTCTATTTCATTCGCTGTGCAATATACCTCCACTCTTTCCACATATGTGATCCAATCCTCTATATCACGATCGAAAGCAGTAATATTGCCAGTCTTAGGCATCTTGAAAAAAAATGGCGCCTCCCGCGCTTTCCTTTCTTCCCTGCCGAGAAAAAATGGCCTTCGCTGTTCGGCCCCGCTGCAGAGCCAGCCGATCGAGCCCCAGCCCGCCGCCCAGGAAGGATTATTGCAATACCTGCCACCAGCCCGGCTAGCTGGTGAAACCACAGTTTTTTCTTTTTTTTTCCTTTGACCTTCGTCTGAGGAATCGATCTCCTTGAGGTGCTGCTGAATTGCAGGTAAGTCCGTTTCCAATTCGTCGCCACTGTTGTATCCGTGTGTTAATGGAGACACGGAATGCAGGAATTGGTTTAACAGGTGTTTACTGAGCAAAGTCTGGAGGTGAACTAAAAGATACAAGACACTATACAGGCTTATATAGCCCGAGTGGCCACTACCAGCATTACAGTACACAGGGGCTCTTAAAGGCACATACACCACATTAGGAATCAAGATGGCGGCCACTCACCTCAGCTCAGAAGGATTAGGCCCGCCCACACACGCAATGAAACGCCCCCCATGATGCACCAATTGGTCAACCATCAGGTTAATCCCCTGTACGATTGGTCAACCATCACGTCACTCAACGCTAATGAGCGGAATGTTGCCGTTTTCTGAAACTTTTTTGTATACTGTCTGAACAATTTTTGTCTGACCAAAAAGTAAATATGCCTATTAGACTCCCCTAATGATAAGCTTTCTTTTGATATAACATGTGTGTAGGTACGCTCTATAACTTTTGATTGTATAGCTGGACAGACAGACAGACAAACAGACAGAAAGACAGAAAGACAGACAGACCAACCGTTTTATATATATAGACTAGCTGGAGTGCCCGGCGGTGCCAAGGGTTTTTTGAGGGCATGTTGTTGTTGGAAGAGAGAGAGAGAGAGAGACTGGGGGGAGAAGAGAGAGACTGGGGAGAGAAGAGAGAGACGGGGGGGAGGAGAGAGAGAGAGACTGGTGGATTTAGTTCGGGATTAGCCAGGAGAGAGAGGGGGGGAAGGAGCGCCTCAGGCCTGGCCCGATGGACCCCTGTGAAGGAAGGAAGGAATGAAGAAGGCGAGCTCTCCCTCCCTGTCCCACCCCCTCACTCTTTCCCTCCCTCACCCTCTCTCTCTCCCTGCCCCTGTCTCTCCCTGCTTTACTCTCTCTCCCTCTCTCCCCTCTCCTCTTCCTCCCTGCCCCTCTCCTCACCCATCTCCCTCCCTCCCCTCTGCCTCCCTCCCTCCCTCCCTCTCCCTCCCTCCCCTCTTCCTCCCTCTCCCTCCTTTCCGGTACCAGAATGGAGTCAGTCCGACATCGGGAGGCCGGGTGCCCATCACTCCGAAGCAAGCCCGGGGTTCCTCATTGTTAACGCGGCGGGCCTTTGGACCCGGTTGGCCGGGCGGCAGACGAACGCCTTTCGCTGCGGTGGGGGGGAGAGAGAGACGCCGCTGCTCTCCTGCTCGCTTCCCTCTTCCCCCGGGCTTTCGGGCTGCATGGGGAAGAGAGAGTGAGATGCCGCCGTTCACCTGCTCGCTTCCCTCTTCCCCCGGGCTTTCAGGCTGCGCGGGGAAGAGAGAGAGAGTGACTGGGGGGGAGAGTGAGATGCCGCCGCTCACCTGCTCGCTTCCCTCTTCCCCCGGGCTTTCGGGCTGCGCGGGGAAGAGAGAGAGAGAGACTGGGGGGGAGAGTGAGAGGCCGCCGGTTGCCGGGGTAACCCTCCTCCCTCCCCCCCCCTCCTGAGCGGCTACAGGCTGTGAGAGAAGCCCGGGCCCGGTTGCCGGGGTAACCCTCCTCCCCCGCCCTCCTGAGTGGCTACAGGCTGTGAGTGAGGCCCGGGCCTGGTTGCCGGGGAAAACATTCTTCCCCCCACCCCTGCCCACCTGAGGGTCTACAGGCTGTGAGAGAGGCCCAGGCCCGGGCCCGGTTGCCGGGGAAATCGTTCCCCACCTCAACTCGCTCCCAAAATCCCCTCCACACACACACAAAGTGGGAAAAATAAATCAAGGGTTAGGAATCAAGATGGTCACCACTTACCTCAGCTCAGAAGGATTACGCCCACCCACACATGCATTGAAACGCCCCCCATGATGCACTGATTGGTCAACCATCAGGTTAATCCCCTGTATGATTGGTCAACCATCACGTCACTCAACGCTAATGAGCGGAATGTTGCCGTTTTTTGAAACTTTTTTGTATACTGTCTGAACAATTTTTGTCTGACCAAAAAGTAAATATGCCTAGTAGAGTCCCCTAATGATAAGCTTTCTTTTGATATTACATATGTGTAGGTACGCTCTATAACTTTTGATTGTATAAGCCGGACAGACAGACAGAAAGACAGAACGACGGAAAGACAGAAAGACAGACGGAAAGACAGATGGAAAGACAGACGGAAAGACAGACGGACCGTTTTATATATACAGATACTAGCTGGAGTGCCCGGCGGTGCCGAGGCTTTTTTGAGGGCATGTTGTTGTTGGAAGAGAGAGAGAGAGCGACTGCGGGGAAGAGAGAGAGCGACTGGGGGGAAGAGAGAGCGCGACTGGGGGGAAGAGAGAGAGCGACTGGGGGGAAGAGAGAGAGCGACTGGGGGGAAGAGAGAGAGCGACTGGGGGAAGAGAGAGAGCGACTGGGGGGAAGAGAGAGAGCGACTGGGGAAGAGAGAGCGCGACTGGGGGGAAGAGAGAGAGCGACTGGGGGGAAGAGAGAGAGCGACTGGGGGGAGAAGAGAGAGAGAGACTGGGGGGAGGAGAGAGAGACTGGGGGGAGAAGAGAGAGAGAGAGAGACTGGGGGGAGAGAGAGAGAGACTGGGGGGAGAGAGCGAGAGACTGGGGAGAGAGAGAGAGAGAGACTGGGAGAGAGAGAGAGAATGGGGAGAGAGAGAGAGAGTGGGACTGGGGAGAGAGAGAGAGGGAGACTCGGGGGAGAGAGAGAGAGACTGGTGGAGAGAGAGAGAGAGAGACTGGGGGAGAGAGAGAGAGAGACTGGGGGAGAGAGGGAGAGAGAGAGACTGGGAGAGAGAGAGAGAGAGAGAGACTGGGGGGAGAGAGAGAGAGAGAGAGACTGGGGGAGAGAGAGACTGGGGGGAGAGAGAAACTGGGGGGAGAGAGAGTGAGGGGGAAAGAGAAGGGGGGAGAGAGAGAGAGGGGGGTGAGAGAGAGGGGGTGGGAGGAGGCAGAGAGAGAGGGGAGGGAGGGGGCAGAGAGAGAGGGGGAGGGGGGACGGATGAGAGGGAGGGAGGGGGAGGGAGGGGCCAGAGAGAGAGGGGGAGGGAGGGAGGGGAGGGAGTGGAGGGGGGGGGAGGGAGGGAGGGAGGGGGATGAAGGGAGGGAGGTGGAGAGAGAGAGGGGGAGGGAGGGGAGATAGGGGGAGGGAGGGGGAGAGAGAGAGGGGGAGGGAGGGGGGAGAGAGAGAGGGGAAGGGAGGGTCAAGAGAGAGAGGCGGAGGGAGGGGCAGAGAGAGAGGGGGAGAGGGAGAGGTTGAGGCAGGGGGAGAGAGAGGGGGAGAGAGAGAGGGTGAGGCAACAGGGAGAGAGAGGGGGGGGAGAGGGGCGGGGTAGAGGGGAGGGGGGTGGGAGGGGGGAGAGGGGGAGGGGGGAGAGGGGAGGAGAGGGGAGAGGGGAGGAGGGGGGAGAGGGAGGGGGGACGGGGGAGAGGGGAGGGGGGGAGGACAGAGAGACAGAGGGAAGGAGGGAGAGAGGGTGAGTGGCCCGCGGCCGCAAATGGAGCCAAGCCCCGGGAACGGGCATGAGCTGGCTTGAGGCTGTGAGGGACAGCAGGGCCCGGTTGCCGGGGTAACCCTTCTCCCCGCTTCCCGCCCTCCCGAGCCCGTCCCCCGCCCGAGCCGGCTTCAAGACCGCCGATTGCGGCTGGGTCTGCGCTGGAGCCAAGTCCCGGGAACGGGCGTGAGCCGGCTTGAGGCTGTGAGAGAGGGCCAGGCCCGGTTGCCGGGGTAACCCTTCTCCCCGCTTCCCGCCCTCCCGAGCCCCGCCCCCCGCCCGAGCCGGCTTCAAGACCGCCGATTCACTCGTGCTCCGGGCCGACGTTGACGCGCGCGCTGACTCCCGCCCCGCCCGCCTTTACTAAGATGGCTGCGATGGCTACGCTCGCCTTAGTCCCGCGCCGCCAGCATTTAGAAAGATGGCGGCGATCGTGGGCCGCTTGTTGAGCGGGACAGCAGGTGCGTAGCTCGGGAGTGGCTGGGCAACAGAGGCCCAGGCTTCGAGGCCTGCCTGCAAAAACGGTGAAAGGTAGGAAAATTATGGAGGTTAGAGAGAAGATTTACAAATTAATTAACTTTTTTTTAAAAACAATTTCTGTTTTAAAAGCAACTTTTTTTTTGCTGGAAATCTAGATTTGAAAAGAAACACGCAGAAAGTGGGAAAAAGAAATTAAGAGTTTGGAATCAAGATGGCAGCCACTCACCTCAACTCAGAAGCATTAGGCCCGCCCACACACCAATTGGTCAACCGTCAGGTCACTGAACTGTAGGATTGGTCAATCGTCATGTCACTCGACTCTAGGATGGCCCGCCCACACAAGCAATGAACCTTCACGTCACTCGATGCTAATGAGCGGATAATGAGCAGAATTTTGAACATTTTTTGGATACCGTCGGCACAATTTTTGTCTGACCAAAAAGTAAATATGCCTATGAGAGTCCCCTAATGATAAGCTTTCTTTTGATATAACATATATGTAGGCACGCTCTATAACTTTTGATTGTATAGCCAGACAGACAGAAAGACAGACAGACAGACAGAGATACAGACAGAGAGACATAGGCCTAGAAATTCGGTTGTTTGCGCCAGCGGTTAGCGCCTAAAGAGACCTAATGTTGGGGCGGGCGCAATGAAGATAGCGACAACTCCCATATTGACTATACATTTAACGCCTGCGCTAAGTGTTTGCGCGCGCCCGCGAGCGCAAGCAGATCATGACATCATTTCATTGTGCAACGCCTTTTAGGGGCACCTGAGCGGATATTGGGTGGCGCCCGGAGCCTTTACGCCTAGCGCTATTAGTGACAGTTCGAAGGAGCGTCAGCAGGCCCTTCTCGGAGTCGGGGGGCACTATTTAAAGGGGACAGCTCTAGTACAGAAGCTTCAGCCACTTGGCCTGTTCATTGCGATCGTTGGTGAAGAGAGTTGGTGAGCTACTGTGGAGCAGAGCTTTTGCAATTTAGCATTAGAGTACTTGGGACCCTCAAACCTGTCCGGAGCAGTTGCAGCACTAGACCTAACAGCCTTTTGACCAACTGGCATCGGAATGGGAGATGCTTTGGAGGGCGATGGCCTCATGGCCGAACACTATGAAGGGGCAGAGAGACGGCGAGAGAGAGGGCCAGGATTGGCCAGAAGGAGGAGGGGCAATGGAGGTCGGCCAATGTGAGGGTATGCTGCGAGGGTCTTTAGGCAGCAGGTGTCATACCTTGACGTGTCGGAGGAGCAGTGTGTGCGAAGGCTCCGATTCGGGATGGACGTTGTTACTGATCTGTGCCACCTGCTTGCTGAGGATCTGCAGCCGCGTCTACGGTGCATGACCTCTCTGTCAGTGGCTGCTAAACTGACTGTTGCCCGCAATTTTTATGGCAACGGATCCTTTCAGTGAGCCATTGGGGACATCGCGAATATCTCTCAGGTTGCAGTCCACTGCTGCATCCGACAAGTTACAGCTGCCCTTTATAGGCGAAGGCGTCAATTCATCACCTTCCCTCTGACCCTGGAGAAGCAGGCGGAGGAGAAGGAGGAGTATGTGGACGAGGAGGAGGAGGAGGAGGATGTGATGAAATATTCCATTCATCACTCATTAGTATTTCTCTGCCTGTGACTGTGGTTGGTTTCAGTTTCATTTCCATTGTATTGTACTGTGTGTAGGGCTCCGCCCATACCTGGTTCCTATGTAAGCTGGCCCAGCCTGCAGCACATCCAGTACAGCAGAGCTCTGGATGGAAGATACATTCTCCTCTGTGTGTTACCTTCTAAGTCAATAAAAGCCTTGTTTTGTTTCGCTAACATCGAGTCTCGGATTTATTGAGGCACATCAGAGGAGGAGGAAGATGGAAGGGCTCCTGAAAGTGGAAGGGCCATCCGTCACAGGCTCATGAGGACTCGTATCGAGGCCCCTCTGGCGGAATGATGAGTGTCTTAACTGCTGTGCACTTTGGATGTTTGAAAGCCTCTGAAGGTCAGCATCACTGTAATTAGTCACGTACACCATAGCACATTTAAACTTCTCTTTATTGTCACAATGGTCTTTCATTACAGCAACACAGCGTCATGTCAACAGAAACCATAACTAACAAAATAACAGTTAACTCTTCGGCAAAGCCGCAAAACTAAACAAACTATTTCCAACAATTCCAACAGGTGAGGGTCTCCTTGATTTTGGCCAAAGAAACGTCTCAGCACCTCCCTCTACTGCTGGCCCCTTGATGGAGAACGACTTCTCTTTCGCACTCGGCCCCTTCCCTCCCTGCTGCTCCTACGTAATTGAACCCCAGTGGCGGGGTGAAGGCTGGGGGACGCCTGGTGACTGTCTGGAAGCGCAGAAGCCCCTGAGGGACGGGCTGGCCGACCTCTGGGCTTGGAGGGTGCAGACGCAGGATGCTTGATCTGAGCATGGCTGGAAGCAGTGTGCCCTGCAGGTGGTGGCAGCTGCACTGCAGGCGTGCCAGCGCTGGCATGTGGAATGGTCACCTGCCGAGAGAGGACACCTGCACCATTATCAGATGACACACTGGCTCACTGAGGGGATCGGCTCGGTTCATCCGCCACAATCGCATGCTCCACTGATTCCTGGCCTTGTATGGGACTGGAAGGGTCCGGGGTGATCCTTGCTGATGCAGATAGGGTGGCTGCAGTGAGAGTTCGTGTTGCCTCAATCTGGGTGTGGACGAGACCGGCAAGTGACTGCGTGGCAGCAGTGAGGACCTGTGAGCCAGGTGCCAGTGCTTCGGAGAAGCCCTGGACAGTTCTTTCCATTGCTTCGGACAAGGCCGGTGCCGACCGCTCCACTGCCTCGGACAAGCCCTGGACAGACCTTTCCAGGAATTGTCCAAAGTCCTGAACAGTCCTTTCCATAGCGGCCTCGAAGCCCTGGACAGTCCTCTCCATTGTTGGCCCAAAGCCCTCGACAGACCTCTCCATTGTTGCCCCGAAGCCCTCGACAGACCTCTCCATTGTTGCCCCGAAGCCCTGGAGAGTCCTGTCCATTGTTGCCCCAAAGCCCTGTAGAGTCCTGTCCATTGTTGCCCCGAAGCCCTGGAGAGTCCTCTCCATTGTTGCCCCGAAGTCCAACACACTCTTTGCCAGTGTATCTATTGACTGAGGCATCCTCCCCACTGCAGCCATCAGCTCAGTGTGCCTGAGCCGGGCCTGGGTGCTCATTTCAGCCAGGCGACGCACCTCCTCTGCACTCTGTGCAGCAGTCATCACTACCTGCCTTGCCCTCCGGGGAGACGGTGGCCGAACTAGCCTACCCCCCTTGCATTGCTGCATGCCGCTTGTTCTGGCAACTGGCTGATCCTCAGAGCCACCCCCCTCCCCTCCAGGAAACTACTATCCCCAGTCTGTAGATGTGTATGCTCCCCTGAGATTGGAACGGATGGTCTGGCTTCCTCCTGATCCTCGCCTCCGGAGGCACTGGCACTGGCAGCTTCAGTGTAGTGTATGTAACCTGTACCACCTTAAGAGGATACCTTAAGGTGATGGACTACTTTTTGATGGCTCCTGTACATTGTAGTACCGGTGGTGACCACACCGGTAAATAAACCCTGCAGAGCAAAGTGTATCGCAGTTCAGCCCTGACCCTCAATCACTAAAGAGCTGTGTACTTACTTCTGGTAGTCTGTGTCCTGTTATTCATTATAACTGCAATTGAAAACACAGACTCAACATTCAGGGCGTTGAGCCCCAGTTGGTGATGCATCATCTGAAAGCAGGGAGGTGGAAGAGTGGCTTTAGCAAAAGGACAGGTTGGCGGAAAGGCATGGCAGATTGCGGCACACTGAGGAAGCATGCTGGCGGGGGGACCAAGTGGAAGGAGACAGCTGCAAAAGGTGAGAGTCTTACCCTCGCTGTCAAGAATGGGGTCGGCAGCTGCAGTGGTAACAGGACCAGACAGACGTCCTCCAAGAATCTGGTGCACTCTCTCCTCGAGATCCGTGAGAGTGACCACTTGTTGAGGTCCGCCACCGGTTCGATGCTGCTCCTTTTGCATCGTCGCCAGCTTGGACTGCAGGGGAAAGAAGGGGAAGTCCTGTAACATGATGCCTTGAGAGATCATCTCATGCCCCCCATGGTGCAAGAGCCCTTACATGATGCCTTGAGAGATCATCTCATGCCCCCCATGGTGCAAGAGCCCTTACATGTGGCCTTGAGAGATCATCTCATGCCCCCCATGGTGCAAGGGCCCTTACATGTGGCCTTGAGTGAAATGTCCATGTGTGTGCCCAGAAAGGGCCATGGGTGCTTGCTGACAGATGGCCATTGGGGCATCATGGCAACAGGGTCCTCGAAGTTAGGTGCAGATGGAGGGAATCAGAAGTTTGCATAACCAACACTCACCCTAACGACCCGAGTGAGGTCGTTGAATTTCTTCCTGCACTGAACAGGGGTCCTGGTCGCCATGCTGTTGGAGTTGACCCTCTGAGAAACCTCCCTCCAAGATCGCCGGTAAGCCTTTTGATTCGGCCTCTTGCCATTGTCAGGATACAGAACATCTCGACGGCGCTCAACTGCAGACGCCAACTGGTCCAGAGCCTCAGTGCTGAAGCGCTCTGCTCTCTGTCTCACCTTCTCCATCCTGACCAAGTTTCTTGCGCCAGAGAAGGGCGAGCGCCGATTCTGAGGCCTACAGGGCGTTAAGTGTGGCAGCTCAGGCTGACTGACCCATGCCTTTAAGAGCCGGCCGGTGCCTGGAAGCCTCGTGGTTTCCGGTAATTGAGATCACCTGCGCTGCGCCCGTCCGCGCCGATATTGGGTAATGCCTGAACTTTTGCGCCTTAGGAGCCCTGTGCAACGTCTGAGTTCGCGCCTCAATCCCCTTTGGGGGCGATGCAACCCAATATCTCGCCAGGCAGCGATAAGTTTCGTCTGGCTATAAACTTTGCGCAGCGCCAGTCCTAACGCCTCAAGCGGGGCTATACCCAATTTCTAGGCCATACTGTTTTATATCTATATATATATATAAAACGGTCCGTCTCTCTTTCCGTCTGTCTTTCTGTCTGTCTTTCCGTCTTTCTGTCTGTCCGACTCTAGAATCAAAAGCTATAGAGCGTACCTACACATAAGTTATATCAAAATAAAGCTCATCATTAGGGGATTAGGGGACTCTCAAAGGCATATTTACTTTTTAGTCAGACAAAAATTGTTCGGACAGTATACAAAAAACGTTCAAAAATCCTCAAAAATCCACTCATTACCGGTTGACCAATCCTACCTCTCATTAGCTTTGAGTGACGTGCTGCTTGACCAATTCTACAGTCCAGTGACCTGATGGTTGACCAATCGGTGCGTCACGGGCAGGACCTAATCCTCCAGTCTCCCTAAACTTCGCCGCCATTTTTTTCATCCCCACAGGGACAGCACCAGTCAAACAAACCCCCACATTGCGACTCTGGGAGCGGCAGGTGAGCTTACACACAGCGGGCGGGTCAGCCGCAATGGCCGCCCGTCAACCGCGCCACCCACGGGGGAGCTCGGCTCGGGTCCGTCTCGCCCCGAGAGCCTGGCCGGGCCTCAAGCGCTAGGCCTGAGACATGCAACGGGCGGGCGAGCTGCAGCTGCTGGCCATCAACCGCGCGATCCCCTGGGGAGCTCAGCTCGGGTCCGTCTCCGCCCCAGATCCCGGACGGCCCTCAACCACTAGGCCCTGCACTGCCGGTATCACAACGGCACCGGGCCTGACGCGCTACGCAGGGAGACGGGAGGGAGGGACAGAGAGAGGGAGTGGAATGGGAGGGAGGGAGAGGAGAGGAGAGGGGGAGAGGGAGGGAGAGAGGGGACAGACATGGGCAGGGAGACCGTGCGGCCCAAAATTGCCCTGGCAACGCCGGGCACCCCCAGGTAGTATAGAATAATGGATACCTGAGAGTGAGTTACAGACTGGAATCTAATCGAGGGCATCAGGTGGTTTATATATAGATATAGATAAACGAGTTTGTCTGTTTGTCTGTCTGTCTCTCCGGCTATACAATCAAAAGTTCTATAGCGTACCTACACGCATGTTATATCAAAAGAAAGCTTATCATTAGGGGAGTCCCATAGGTGTATGTACTTTTTGGTCAGACAAAAATTGTTCTGACAGTATACTAAAAATGTTCAACAATCCTCAAAACTCCGCTCATTAGCGGTTGACCAATCCTACCTCTCATTAGCGTTGAGTGATGTACTGGTTGACCAATCCTACAGTTCAGTGACCTGACAGTTGACCAATCGGTGCATCACGGGCGGGACCTAATCCTCCAGTCTCCCCAAAATTCGCCGCCATTTTTTTCATCCCCACAGAGACAGCACCAGCCAAACAAACCCCCACATTGCGGCTCCGGGAGCGGCAGGTGAGTTTACACACAGCGGGCGAGGGAGCAGCAGCGGCCGGAGGGAGGGACAGAGAGAGGGGACAGACAGGGGCAGGGAGACCACGCGGCCCAAAATTGCCCTGGCAATGCCGAGCACCCCCAGCTAGTATAGAATAATGGATACCTGAGAGTGAGTTACAGACTGGAATCTAATCGAGGGGTTCAGGTGGTTTATATATAGAATAATAATGGATAGCCGAGAGTGAGTTACAGACTGGAATCTAATCGAGGGGATCAGGTGGTTTATATATAGAATAATGGATAGCCGAGAGTGAGTTACAGACTGGAATCTAATCGAGGGGTTCAGGTGGTTTATATATAGAATAATGGACACCCGAGAGTGACTTACAGACTGGAATCTAATCGAGGGGTTCAGGTGGTTTATATATAGAATAATGGATACCCGAGAGTGAGTTACAAGCTAGAATCTAATCGAAGGGGGTCAAATGGTTTCTATATAGAATAATGGAAACCCGAGAGTGAGTTACAGACTGGAAGCTAATTGAGGCTTTCAGATAGTTTATATATAGAACTAGCTGGAGTGCCCAGTGGTGCTGAGGCTTTTTTGAGGGCATGTTGTTGTTGGAAGAGAGAGAGAGAGCGACTGGGGGGAAGAGAGAGAGCGACTGGGGGGAAGAGAGAGAGTGACTGGGGGGAAGAGAGAGAGTGACTGGGGGGAAGAGAGAGAGTGACTGGGGGGAAGAGAGAGACTGGGGGGAGAGAGAGAGAGGGGGGGAGAGTGAGAGAGGGGGGAGAGAGAGAGAGAGGGGAGAGAGAGAGGGGGATAGAGAAAGGGGGAGGGAGGGGGCAGAGAGAGAGAGGGGGAGGGAGGGGGGGAGAGAGAGAGAGGGAGAGAGAGAGAGGGGGAGAGAGAGGGAGGGAAAGAGAGACAGAGGGGGGAGAGAGAGAGAGGGGGAGAGAGAGATTCTGTAAAAGTATCCTCCGGACTCAAAGGAAAACAGTAAACAATGCATGCAGGGCAGAACTAGGCCAATATCCATTAATAATCACTATCCAAAAAAGAGCCACCAAATTTTGGAAACACCTAGAAATGAGCAACCCCCAATGCTATCACTACGACGCCCTGAAATGCCAAGAGATGACCATAAAGAAGAATACCCTAAGTCAACTAGTCCTGGGACTCAGTGAAGTAACTACTAACACTACTAACAATAACCAGCCCCAGGACAGTGACAGCATAACACAAAGAATTCGACCCAACACAATCGTCGCTAAGCAAAAGGAAAAATATCTGACATATTGGGCAGAAACAACAAAAACCCAAAGCAAACTCAATTGCTACTTGGCCCTAAACAGACAATACAACATAGCTGATTACCTGACCATGGTAAAGGACAGCAAACTGAGAAAAATCTTGACAATGTACAGACTTAGTGAACATAGCCTGGCGATAGAAAAAGGTAGACACAGGCAGACCCGGCTACCAAGAGGGGACAGGATATGCTCTCACTGCAGTCAGGGAATGGTGGAGACAGAGATGCACTTCCTCACAGCTTGTAGAAAATATCAGGGCATGTGGTGATTATTCCTTGTTTAGTAAAAGTATTGTGATTGGTTGTTTGTTAACTGCCTTGGGGTATATGTTGTAATCTCATTGGTAGTTGATGATCACATGATGTGTTGTGGCCACCTTAAATTCAGTTCTTTTCCAGCTTTGGTTGGGACTGGATGTGGGAAGATGTGCTGCAGATTTTAAAGTTAATAAAGCCTAGCTTTGGAAGGCAAATCTATTCTTTATTTCAAATTATTAACTTTATGTTAGAATGGAGCGATATCTTCAACCAGAATGATTCAAGGCTGACCCCAATTCTGTTGGAGTGGATGATAAATGGAAACATTGGTATTGTACATTTAAAAACTTTTTGGGCGTGTTGGATCAAGAGTCTCTAAATAAGCTGAATATGCTGATCAACTACATTGCTCCGGATGTATATAAATATATTTTGGACTGTAAAACTTATGAAGTGGCTATTTCTACATTGGAAAAGATTTTTGTTAAACCAAAGAATGAGGTATTTGCACGTCACCTTCTATCTGCCCGTAGGCAGCAGGTGGGAGAATCTTTGGATACTTCTTTACAAGCACTTCAGTGCCTTAGTGTTAACTGTAATTATAAGGCCGTGACGGCTGAAGAATATAAGGAAGAATCGGTACGGGATGCTTTTATTAATGGATTACTGTCTAGATCAATTCGTCAGCGGTTGTTAGAAAATAAGACTTTGGATCTTAAAAGTGCTTTTGAGCAAGCTTCTACATTGGATGTGGCTCAGAGAAGTTCGGATTCTTATGCTCTTTTTAATCGGCCTGTGACTATGGTTTCGGCAGTTTCGGATGAAAAGGAATTATGTGGACTTAATGGGAGTGGTTTACTAGATTCTGAAACAGTTTCTACTTCGGCGGCTGTTGCCTCTAGGATTCAGAAGTGTTATTTTTGTGGGACTATCCGGCACCCTCGTCTGAAGTGTCCTGCTCGGGAGGCTGTGTGTAGTAAATGCGGCAAGAGAGGTCATTATGCACGTGTGTGCAAATCATCAGGTTCAATTACCTCCTCCTCTCCTGGTGTGGGAGGGCCCTTCTCCACTACCTCCTCTGACTATTCAGCCTTTAGATAGGGCGTTTATTGCATCAATTTCTGCTGCATTTGCTCATGGCCTAAACAAAGCTATAGTTACGGCTCAAGTTAATGGGTTGGAAGTGAAGGCCCTTATAGATACGGGCAGTACTGAGAGTTTTATAAGTCTTCAGTTTGCGAAGGAGAAGCATTTGAAAATTTTGCCTGTTACATATCAGGTGTGTATGGCTCAGACGACCCTTACTTCACAAATAGCTGGTTGTTGCTTTGTGAAAATGATTCTTCTAGGTAATACGTATACTGATATACGCCTATCTGTTTTGCCTAATCTCTGTGCGGATATTTTGATTGGACATGATGTGCTTCAGTTACACGAGTCTCTTAGTCTTTCATTTGGAGGGACTAAGCCACCTTTATCTATTTGTGGATTAACCTCTTTATCTATTTCTCCATTATCACTTTTTTTCCAATTTGATGTCGGATTGTAAGCCAATTGCTACCAAGTCAAGAAGATATAGTAGTCAGGATAGAGAATTTATTCATTCTGAAGTTCAACGTCTCTTATTGGAAGGAATCATTGAACCTAGTTGTTCACCTTGGCGAGCACAGGTAGTTGTCACGACTAACGAGAGACACAAGAAACGAATGGTGATAGGCTATTTCCAAACTATTAATAGGTATACTCAATTAGATGCGTACCCTTTGCCTAAGATTGATGAGCTTATCAACAAAGTATCTCAGTATAAGGTTTCTGGCACTATTGATTTAAAGAGAGCTTATCATCAGATTCCTATTGTTAAGAAGGATCAACCATATACGGCCTTTGAGGCTGGTGGAAAGCTGTATCAGTTTTGCCGAATACCATTTGGTGTTGCTAATGGTTTTGCTTGTTTTCAACGGGCAATGGATGCTTTTATAAGTGACAACTCCCTCTCTGACACCTTTTCATACTTAGATGACATCACAGTGTGTGGCAAATCAAGGGTGGAGCATGATTCTAATTTTAAAAGATTCTTTCAAGCTGCGGAAAAAGTTGGTTTAACTTTTAACAAAGAGAAGTGTATCTTTTCGACCACTGAGGTAAATCTATTGGGGTATATTATCTCGGGAAACAAGATTAAACCAGATCCAGAACGTCTGCAACCATTGATTGATTTACCTTGTCCTACTAATTCTAAGGCTTTGCAACGAGTTGTTGGACTGTTTTCTTATTATTCTAATTGGATTGCAAATTTTTCATGGAAGATCCAGCCTCTTATTCGGGTTGCGACATATCCTCTATCATGGGAGGCCAGGACATGTTTTGAGAATTTTAGAAAGGATATTTTAGGAGCAGTTGTGCATTCTATTGATGAGCAGGTTCCCTTTGTGATCGAGACGGATGCTTCGGATTTTGCAATTGGGGCTACTCTGAACCAAAATGGAAGACCTGTGGCCTTTTTCTCACGTACTTTGAACAATAGTGAAAAAAGACATTCTTCAATAGAGAAAGAGGCATACGCAATAGTAGAAGCATTGCGTAAATGGAGATATTATTTATCGGGGCGACATTTCACGTTGGTAACTGATCAAAAATCTGTGTCCTTTATGTTTGATGTTAAACATTTTGGAAAGATCAAAAATGATAAAATAATGAGATGGAGGATTGAGTTGGCATGTTACCATTTTGACATAGTTTATCGTCCGGGGAAGGATAATGTTGCTGCTGATGCACTGTCGAGGGCTTATTGTTCTGTGATTCACGGAGATACGCTTATTAATCTTCACAATGCCTTATGTCATCCTGGGGTTACGAGGATGATACACTTTGTACGCAGTAAGAACTTGCCTTTTTCAGTTGAAGACGTCAAGCGGATGACTTCATCATGTTCTATCTGTGCTCGGTGTAAACCGAATTTCTTTAAGCCTCAACGAGCTCATCTTATAAAGGCTACTTCTCCTTTTGAACGTTTGAGCGTCGATTTTAAGGGGCCTCTTCCTTCAACTACTCAAAACCGATATATATTTACTGTTGTGGATGAGTTTTCAAGGTTCCCTTTTGCTTTTCCTTGTGCAGATGTATCAGCTGCTACAGTTATTAAATGTCTGACTCAACTTTTTGTCATCTTTGGGATGCCTGTGTATATCCATTCGGATCAGGGAAGTTCTTTTATGTCTTCCCAGTTGAAGGAATACCTTCAGAGTCGGGGAATTTTGACTAGTAGAACTACCCCGTATAATCCCCAGGGTAATGGACAGTGCGAACGATACAATGGGGTGATCTGGAAGGCAGTTATTTTGGCTTTGACATCCCGGAACCTTAAGAGTACACAGTGGGAAATGGTACTGCCTGATGCCCTGCATTCCATTAGATCATTGCTTTCAAACGGCTACTAATGTGACCCCCCATGAAAGGCTCTTTAACTATCCGCGGAGATCTACTACGGGATATTCGGTACCTTCATGGCTTACTATGCAGGGACCTGTGCTGCTTCGACGCCATGTTAGATTGTCAAAATATGATCCTTTGGTGGAGGAGGTGGAGCTGTTGGAGGCAAATTCCCAATATGCTCATATTCGATTCCAAGATGGGAAAGAAAGTACTGTTTCAATTAAAGACTTGGCTCCTTGTGGGGGCCAGCCCTCTTCTGAGGATATTAACAATAGTCATGATTCAGATAATGTGGATGCTGTTACAGATACTACGAATATTTCCAATCCGATTGCAGATAATTATACTTCTATTAGTCAGCCCTTGATAGATGTTTATGACCATCCCAGTTTACCTTCGGATGGGATTTCTAATCCGGAAACCGTTGAAAATCGGGATATGGATAGCCTTCCTGCTGAAGATACTTCTGTGCCTTCTGGTGTGGGAGGGCAAGGAATTTTCACCAAGGTTAAGAAGGTCGACACGAACAAGATATCCGGTCGACCGATTGAAAATGGACTTTTAAATTGATAGTAATGTTTTAAAATTGTTGAAATATTATAGTATATTGTTTTAGTTGAGAGATACTTAATATTTATGTGCAATGTTACTATTTGTTGTTGTTCACTTAGTATTGTGTCATGTGAACAGTTTTATTCTTGTGCATAGTTTTAGTTGTAAATAATTAATTATAAATTGTAAAGGTTATTTAGGTTGGAGTATATTTTAAAAGGAGGTGTGAATGTGGTGATTATTCCTTGTTTAGTAAAAGTATTGTGATTGGTTGTTTGTTAACTGCCTTGGGGTATATGTTGTAATCTCATTGGTAGTTGATGATCACATGATGTGTTGTGGCCACCTTAAATTCAGTTCTTTTCCAGCTTTGGTTGGGACTGGATGTGGGAAGATGTGCTGCAGATTTTAAAGTTAATAAAGCCTAGCTTTGGAAGGCAAATCTATTCTTTATTTCAGGGCATAGGGAGAATTTATTTCCAAAATTTAGAAAAATATGCCTGGAATTCAGAAATTTGAATGACGACCAAAAACTCCCATACCTACTAGGGGAAGAGAGAAATTGCGTAACACTAGCGGCACACTATGTTACAGCTTGCCATAAACAGAGGGACAACCACTAAAGATAAGATAAAAGTATATATAAATTATATGAAAGTATATTTATACACTCAGGGATATATCTGTTTATACACTGTATGGATAGATCTGTATTTTTGTGAACAAACATGAATGTTTTCCGATGCTTTGGCAACATAAGATGTAACTTGTCATGCCAATAAAGCAATTTGAATTGAATTGAATTGAGAGGGGGAGGGAGGGGAGGAGTGAGAGAGAGGGGGAGGGAGGGGCAGAGAGAGGGAGAGGGAGGGGGCAGAGAGAGAAGGAGGAGAGGGAGGGAGGGGGCAGAGAGAAAGGGGGAGGGAGGGGGCAGAGAGAGAGAGGGGAGGGAGGAGCAGAGAGAGAGGGGGAGAGAGAGGGGAGGGAGGGGGCAGAGAAAGAGGGGGAGGGAGGGGCAGAGAGAGAGGGGAGAGAGAGAGGGGAGGGAGGGGGGAGGGAGGGGCAGAGAGAGAGGGGGCAGAGAGAGAGGGGGAGAGAGGGGGAGAGAGAGGGGTGAGGCAGGGGGAGAGGGGGAGAGAGAGGGGGGGAGAGAGAGTGGGGGAGAGTGGGAGAGTGGGGGGTGAGGGGGCAGATGGGGAGGGGGAGGGGGGATAGGGGAGGGGGGAGGGTGAGAGGGAAGGGGGGAGGAGAGAGAGAGACAGAGGAAAGAGAGAGAGAGAGGGTGAGTGGCCCGCGACTGCAAATGGAGCCAAGCCCCGGGAAACGGGCGTGAGCCGGCTTGAGGCTGTGAGAGATGGCCGGGCCACGTTGCCGGGGTACTCCTTCCTCCCCTCCCGAGCCCCGGCGCATCCCCTCCCTGCCCTCCCGAGCCCCGGCGCCCCCCCCGCCCTCCCGAGCCCCCGCTTTCCCCTCCTCCCTCCCTCCCTCCCGAGCACCCCCCTGCCCTCCCGAGCACCGGACCGCCCCCCCAAACCAGCTTGAAGACCGCCAAATGCGGCTGGGCCTGCGCTACCACGCTCTGTGTCTCGGGCTTGAGATGCCGCCCGGGACTGGAGGGAGGGAGCGAGTGAGTCGGAACATGCCCAGTTACACCCTGAATGCGCAATGTGCAGCATGCACACAGCATGCTGGTAGTTGTAGTTGTTCCTTGTCACGTTGGACTGAGGCTTCCCTGGTTACTGTTGCTAGGTGACGTGAGGAGAATGAGCCGAAATTTTTTTATTTTATTTTAAAAAAGATAAAACCCTGAGAGAAATAAGGAGCTATGAACAGAGAGTTTATTTATATTTTTAGGAAAAAACTGAAGTAGAATTTTTAAAAGTCGGTAATTAAAGTGGGAAGAAAATCCATTAAACATTCTCCCCCCCGCCCCCCGTCTGCCTGCGAATGAAAACCGCGACGTCTTTTTTCGGAAAGCGCTCCCTGGGTTTTTTAAATTTTTTTAAAAAGTTGATTTCCAATGCAAATGTGGAGGAAATGGCCGAAATGTTTGTATTTTTTTTTTAAGAAGATAAAACCCCGATGGGAAAAAGAAATGAATAGTTAAGAATCAAGATGGCTGACACTCACCTCAGTTCAGAATGATTAGGCCCGCCCACATACGCACCGATTGGTCAACCATCAGGTCACTGAAGTGTAGGATTGGTCAATCGTCACGTCACTCAACTCTAGGATGGCCCGCCCACACACGCAATGAACCTGCCCCCGTGAAGCAGCGAATTGGTCAACCGTCGGGTCGCTTGACTATATGATTGGTCAACCTTCACGTCACTCGATGCTAATGAGCGGATAATGAGCGGAATTTTTGAACGTTTTTTGTATACCGTCGGCACTATTTTTGTCCGACCAAAAAGTAAATACACCTACGAGAGTCCCCTAATGATAAGCTTTCTTTTGATATAACATATGTGTAGGTACGCTCTATAACCTTTGATTGTATAGCCGGACAGACAGAGAGACAGAGAGACATACCGCTTTATATATATAGACTAGCTGGAGTGCCCGGCGGTGCCGAGGCTTTTTTGAGGGCATGTTGTTGTTGGAAGAGAGAGAGAGAGTGACTGGGGGGAAGAGAGAGAGCGACTGGGGGGAAGGAGAGAGAGAGAGAGGGAAACTTGGGGGAAGGAAGAGAACGAGAGAGAGACTGGGGGGAAGGAGAGAGCGAGAGACCGGGGGGGAACGAGAGAGAGAGGGGGGGAAGGAGAGAAAGAGAGAGAGGGAAGGAGAGAGAGGTAGAGAGGGGGAAGGTGAGAGTGAGGGAAGGGGCTGGACTCAGAGCCCGGTGGGTGAAGGGCGGCTGCCATTTTGTGAGGTCGGCGGGACGGTTGAGACCGCGGGGAAGGGCTTGGACTTAGAGCCCAGCCGCGGTGACCGTGGGTTATTATTGCGATGACTGTGTTATAGGACAATGAAGCCAGTTACCCTCTGACCGGAGGAATCAGGAGCCACTTTCTTAAGGCTTTTAATCTGTGATTTAATAATTTCAAAATACTGTTACTTGTTCCACATTTAAATTTTATGTAGTTTAAAATACTTCTAACATTGAATCTAATTCTGGTTAATATTTGGGATCCAGGGTGTAGTTAGTAATGCTTGAAGC
>NC_140992.1:184046736-184078958 GCF_052327205.1 Somniosus microcephalus
GAGTCAGCGGATTATGGCAGGCCGGATGATTGGCCCCGTCGCCACTGGAGATGCCGACCCTGTTCTGGACAGCAATGGTAAGGTCATCACCTTTTTGACCTCTCTCCTTCCACTTGTGCCTCACACCAGCATCCTTTGCCACCATTGAACCAATACAGTAGATTGCAGCACTCATGCCTCCCTCGCTGCCACCCTGTCCTCACGCTAAAGCCACTCTTGTACCTCCCTGCTTTCAGATGCTGATTCGCCAGGTGAGGAGGCGGGCCCTCAAGCTGCCACTGTGAGTGACTCTGAAGGCGACGACGAGGAGGAAGCCGGACCATCAGTGCCACCCTCAGCCGAGGCAGCCCATGGCCATAATGGGGACACGTCTTCCCTGGAGGGGAGCAGGGGGGAATGGTGTGAGGAGGGTGAAGCTCCGGGGCCCAGCGGGCTGCAGCAACGCAGGGGTGGTAGGGAAGCTCGGCGGCCTTCTCCCCGGAGGGAGAGTCTGGCCTCGAGTCCTGCTACAGTGAGCGCAGAAGAGGTGCGGCTCCTCGCTGAAATGAGCGCCCAGGCGGAGTACAGGCACACTGGCTGCAGTGGCAAGGATGCCCTTATCCATAGAGTCACTGGCAAGGAGTGTCCAGGACTTCGGCGTGTCACTGGCAAGGAGTCTCCAGGACTTCGGCGCAGCACAGGCGGCTGCCACGCAAGTGCTTAGTGCTGCAATGCAGTCAGTGGCTGGTCTCATGCAGACGCAGATTGAGGCCACACGAGCACTGACTGCTGCCACCCTCGCTGGATCGGGCACGAATCGCCGGGGCCCTCGCCGCGCCGCAGCAGGCCAGCAGTCTGTGCTTCAGCAGATTGCTCCGCATGCTGCAGTGCTGCCCCGTGGGAGTGCAAGTGTGTCGTCCGACCAGGGAGTTGCTGTCCTCTGTCAGGATGACAGCATTCCTGCTGCCAACACTGTCACTTCTCCACTGCAGCTGCCACCACCTGTAGGACAGACTGCTGCCGCCCATGCAGAGTTGGAGCAGTCAGCAGCCGGGCCCTCCAGACCCAGAGCTGGTCCAGGCCGTCCCTCAAGGGCATCTGCAGTCTCAGTTTCTGATACTCAGCAGCCTTCCCCCAGTCTTGCTGCAGCCACTGCAGAGGAGCTGCAGGGTGGGAAGGGGTGAATCTCGCAAGCGAAGCAGATCACCCTTGAAGGGCAAAAAGTAGGAGGTGTGGCAAAATGCTGTTAAATGTTTTATTGAAGGCCGAGGATCGTGGTCATTTTTTTGTTACTGTTTTGTTTGTTTTGTTCATTGTCTCCAGGTTATGAGAGCCAGTTATGTGACTGACTGCTTTTTTGGGGGTTTCTCTCTATTACTTTGTCATGCAGGAAGGGCACACAGTTTGTTCAATAAAGAAGTGTCTTTATTCAGAATGTGTATGTTTGCTCTTTGACGTATTTGTTGCCTTGACCGGCTTAGGGGTTGCGGCATGGTTCCATTCATGTTCTTTCAATGGCAGAAGCCATTCCCTCAGAGGGGGCCTAGAACCGACTTGCTATAAGCCACTGACGGACGGCCCTTGCACTTTGTGCCTCCCTCCCATCTTGGTGCTCCTCCTCCTCCTCCTCCTCTGCTGGTGCTCCAATGTCTGGTGGCAGTGGCTGAGTCCTGAGGATTGCCAGGTTATGCAGCATGCAGCACACAACAACGAAATGGGAGACTCGCTCAGGTGAGTACTGAAGGGGTCCCCGGAATGGTCCAGACAGCGGAACCGTTGCTTGAGCATGCCAATTGTGTGCTCAATGACGTTCCTGGTCGCTTGATGGCTCTCATTATATCGTTCTTCAGCAGGGGTGCTGGGCGAACGGAGCGGGGTCATTAGCCAGGATAGCACTTGTCCACGAGAAGCCAGCCTCCTGGGTGAGCCGGGGGCTCAAAAAGGTCTGTCACAGAAGTCTGGCGCAGGATGAAGGTGTCGTGGCTGCTGCCTGGAAAGCGGGCATTGACAGCGAGTATCAGCTGTCTGTGGTCACAGACCAACTGGACGTTCAACGAATGGAACCCCTTCCAGTTGCGGTAATCCTCGGCATTCTCTTGCGGCGCCCGCAAAGCCACATGCATGCAGTCAATGGCGCCCTGGACCATGGGGAAGCCCGCTATTCTTGCAAATCCCATTGCGCGCTCTTGCTGCTTGTCCGGGGTCATGGGGAAGGAAATGTACGGACATCTCCTTTTAAAGAGGGCATTCGTGACTTGACGGATGCAGCAATGTACCGCGAACTGGGAGATATTGGCAATGTCCCCAGTAGCGGATTGGAAGGAGCCGGTGGCACAGAAGTTGAGAGCCACTGTAACCTTCACTGCCACCGACAGAGACGTCCTGCTCCTCAGTTGAGGCTGCAGATCTGGCTGAAGCAGGTGGCAGAGCTCAGTGACCACCTCCCTGCTGAATCGCAGCCTCCGAAAACACTGCTCCTCAGACATGTTGAGGTATGAGAACTGTTGGCGGAAAACCCTGGGACGGTAAGGTCTCCTGTGCCGATGCCTGTTGGCCCTCCTCCGTCTGGCCATGATTGGCACTCTCTCTCGGCGTCTCTGAGCCCTCTCAATGTAATGGAGAAGCCCAATGTTCCCACCCATTGCAGCCCCCATAGTATGTGGCCACTGAAGTAAGATATTAAAAATTGGATAACAGGGCAAGACAAACCAGGATTCACTTGTAACACCAATATACAAAGTGGAGGGAATGGGTTAATTCATGCTCTGAGTTGAACAATAGAGGTCTGTAAAATTGTATAAACCCAGTTAAGTTTTAAACATGATTAAGGGTCAAATGCTGAGAGATTAAAACTGCCAGAACAACTCCTGGAAAGATTGAGAGATGTGTGGGTTCGGCCAAGCGAGTCACACCTATGCACTTAAGAATCTGTTTAGTGTAAAGCACAACAGGGTTCTATTCTTCAAAGTATACTGAGGATTAACTAAAGTGTTTTTGCTTTGCAGAAGTGACCCAAGAATAAGACAGAAAGTCTGCGGATTGCCCGCTTTGAAAAGAACTGCTATCTTAAGAAAACACTTAGCAGACCGAACCATCTGACCACGGCAAATGGATGGTTGTAAAGTAATTAAGATGAGGCCCATGGTCACAAGAGGTGACGGGACCAACTGATAACGAAATGTGGGATTTGTACGCGGCTGGAAGGATGAAATGTCACGGTTTTATAATTACAATTTAGCTATAACTCTGTATATGCTAATAAGCTTATCCCCGCCTCTAAGGCAGGGCCTTAATTTTTGTATAACTGTGTGGACTTTGAGAGGCTTGTTGGAGTTGGATTCAGACATGATCTGAAGGCTCTCCTCAGGCCTGAGTAAACCGTTTTGACTTCAATTAGTGGTCTGTCTTTCTTTCAACAAGCCAGTGATGTTGACCTTGTATATCACTTGGTCCGCACTTTGGGGGCTTACATCAACCACTCAAGGTTATGCCAGTGAAAAAGCTAACCAACTACAAAGTTCTGGTCAGAATCCAGAAGTACCTCTGCGAGCGCTGACTCAATGCAGAAAGCTCTCTCCCTTTGTCTCTCTGCAAATCTCTCTCTCTCTCACACAGGAGTGGTCCAAAAATGGCTACCACAAAGAAGCCAGGAACAGCCCCCTTTAAATAGCGCCCCCCCAGCTCCACAGCAACTGGGAACAGTTCCAGTCAACCAGTCGCTGGGAGCGACAGGCTGAAAGGAGGGGGGCACCACTGAATTTCCGGTTCGGGGCGCCCCAAGGGCGTTGCACCATGAAATGACATCAGGATCAGCGCGCGCAGCTGAGCGGGCGTTGCGGATTAGCGCCGCCGCTAAATGTCCACTCAATTTCGCGAGAGGCGCAGGTCTCGTCGCACCCGGGCGCTAGCCGCCTCGCGCCCCACTTATCGCTATCTTAAGGCGCTAACAGGTGGCGCAACCAACTGAATTCTCCCCCAAGGTGTTCTTTTATATTCAACAACATTATAATTTCTTGAAACATAATTGGAAAGATCTCAATTGATTTATTTGGTAGATGAAGATTGTTGTGTGTATCCATGATAACTCACTCACCCTTGATGAGTAGGTGCTGTGACTGCCCCGAGCCTCATCCACCCTTAGTATGAGAGAGCTGTAATGGTATTTCTGTGACTCACTGTCCCTTGGTGTGTGGGAGCTCAAGGCATCTTTTACTGTGCCCCTGGGGCTCTTTGACCTTTAGTCTATAGGGGCTATGATTATACTTCTAGCTCTCACTGGCCTTTGGTGTATGGGAGCGGTAGCTGTAGAATTTTAACATTTTGTCTGGAAGTCAGCATTTCCCCAAAAAAGCTGTGGACATTTAACTCCATAGCATGCATCTTACATCATTGACAGGAGCCTCACCTGGAAGTCAGCCTGATTGACAATTCAGGCTTCCAGTTGGGTGGAGAATGCTGGAGAAGAGGCTGCAGGCCAGGTAGGTGTGATCCCCAACCCTGGGGGGAGGAGGGGGGGTCCGATCTTAAGGAAGTCCAATCCCTGACCCCGAGGGTCCATTCCGGGGGTGGGTCCAATCCCTGACCCCCGGGGGAGGGTCCGATTCCAAGGGAGGTCTGATCCCTGACCCCAGGGGTGCGGGAGGGGCGGTGTGGGTGTCCGATCCCAAAGGGAGGTCCGATCCCTGATCCCGGGGGAATCCGATTCCAGGGAGGGTCCAATCCCCGATCCCAGGAGGGTCTGGTTCCCGTTCCGGGGGGTTGCGGGGGTTGAATGGGGAGGGTGGTCTGACGTTGGGAGGAAGAACTCCTGCTCCTCCTGGCCCACAAGAATTGTCCTCTCCTCTCTGCAGTTGCCAGGTTTCCCGAGGCTCGGGAACGCCGGCCGGCCACAGTGAAACCTGCAAAGCAGGTTAAATCCGAGGCATCCAGCCTCATTAACATATTTTAAATGCCAACCCGCCTCCTGGGAGTGGGTTGGCTGCCCGCACCTTATCCCGCCTCAGTAAAAGCCAGAAGTCGGCAGGTTGGAGCCAGCTTCCTGACACGCTTCCATATTTTGCCTATTTAACCCCCATACCTGCTCCCAATCTCACCCACTCCCCCATGTCAAAATCCACCCCCCCCGTGTCTCTGGGTCTCACTGACCCTCAGTATGAGGGAGCTTTGATTGTGTCACTGGGTGACCCAGTAACACAGTGATACCCAGGTACAGCATAATACCAGATATTCTGGGTATCACTGTGTTTAAAAGGAACAGTGCCTGGTTATCACTGTGTTTAAAGGGGACAGTACCTGGGTATCACTGTATTTAAAAGGGACAATGCCTGGGTATCACTGTGTTTAAAGGGGACAGTACCTGGATATCACTGTGTTTAATGGGGACAGTACCTGGGTATCACTGTGTTTAATGGGGACAGTACCTGGGTATCACTGTGTTTAAAAGGGACAGTACCTGGGTATCACTGTGTTTCATGGGGACAGTACCTGGGTATCACTGTATTTAAAAGGGACAATGCCTGGGTATCACTGCGATTAAAGGGGACAGTACCTGGATATCACTGTGTTTAATGGGGACAGTACCTGTGTATCACTGTGTTTAAAGGGGACAGTACCTGGGTATCACTGTGTTTAAAGGGGACAGTACCTGGGTATCACTGTGTTTAAAAGGGACAGAACCTGTGTATCACTGTGTTTAATGGGGACAGTACCTGGGTATCACTGTATTTAAAAGGGACAATGCCTGCGTATCACTGCGATTAAAGGGGACAGTACCTGGATATCACTGTGTTTAATGGGGACAGTACCTGGGTATCACTGTGTTTAATGGGGACAGTACCTGGGTATCACTGTGTTTAAAGGGGACAGTACCTGGGTATCACTGTGTTTAAAAGGGACAGTACCTGTGTATCAGTGTTTAATGGGGACAGTACCTGGGTATCACGGTGTTTAAAAGGGACAGTGCCTGGTTATCACTGTGTTTAAAGGGGACAGTACCTGGGTATCACTGTGTTTAAAAGGGACAGTACCTGGGTATCGCTGTGTTTAATGGGGACAGTACCTGGTTATCACTGTGTTTAAAAGGGACAGTGCCTGGTTTTCAGTGTGTTTAAAGGGGACAGAACCTGGGTATCACTGTGTTTAATGGGGACAGTACCTGGGTATCACTGTGTTTAATGGGGACAGTACCTGGGTATCACTGTGTTTAATGGGGACAGTACCTGGGTATCACTGTGTTTAATGGGGACAGTACCTGGGTATCACTGTGTTTAAAAGGGACAGTGCCTGGGTATCACTGTGTTTAAAAGGGACAGTACCTGGGTATCACTATGTTTAAAAGGGACAGTACCTGGGTATCATTGTATTTATAAGGGCCAGTACCTGGGTATCAGCGTGTTTAATGGGGACAGTACCTGGGTATCACTGTGTTTAATGGGGACAGTACCTGGGTATCACTGTGTTTAATGGGGAGAGTACCTGGATATCACTGTGTTTAAAAGGGACAGTACCTGGGTATCACTGTGTTTAAAAGGGACAGTGCCTGGGTATCACTGTGTTTAATGGGGACAGTACCTGGGTATCACTGTGTTTAATGGGGACAGTACCTGGGTATCACTGTGTTTAAAAGGGACAGTGCCTGGGTATCACTGTGTTTAAAAGGGACAGTACCTGGTTTTCACTGTGTTTAAAAGGGACAGTACCTGGGTATCACTGTGTTTAAAAGGGACAGTGCCTGGGTATCACTGTGTTTAAAAGGGACAGTGCCTGGGTATCACTGTGTTTAAAAGGGACAGTGCCTGGGTATCACTGTGTTTAAAATGGACAGTGCCTGGGTATCACTGTGTTTAATGGGGACAGTGCCTGGGTATCACTGTGTTTAAAGGGGACAGTACCTGTGTATCACTGTGTTTAAAAGGGACAGTACCTGGGTATCACTGTGTTTAAAAGGGACAGTACCTGGGTATCACTGTGTTTAATGGGGACAGTACCTGGGTATCACTGTGTTTAATGGGGACAGTACCTGGGTATCACTGTGTTTAATGGGGACAGTACCTGGGTATCACTGTGTTTAAAAGGGACAGTGCCTGGGTATCACTGGTTTAAAAGGGACAGTGCCTGGGTATCACTGTTTCACAGAGGGTATTATCTGTGTGACATGAGGTAGAGTATCTGAGTATCATTGTGCTACACAGGATGTAATCCCACACTATAATTATATTACTGAGACCTGGAATATAACATCTGTCTGGATATTACAATCAGTGATACGCACCTGTAGATATAGGCCTTGCTCAGTATTGCTTCCAGTCGGTCATTAAATTCAAGAAATGTTGTGTACTGTTACAAAAGATTAATGAAACATTAATTCAATAATATCATTGTATACACCACACTGTCACAAGTGTAATATTAACTCAAAAACAGTTAACACCGTGTAATTACAAAACTAACTCAGTAATGTTCCAATACTGTAATTATGACGCCAACTGATTAACGCATTAAATAAAATACAATTCAGACTCTTGCAAAAGCTGACACAAAGTCAACGTGGCAGATTTCATACCCACCCAACATAACCACCACTAATGTTGGCAAATCATCCAGCTCAGCCTAATTATTATCGAGTTGTGATAATATGGAGTGCACAGCCGAAAAGGGCAATGGAAGCAGATTCAATAGGAACTTTCAAAAGGGAATTGGATAAATACTTGAAAAGGAAAAAAAATTGCAGGGCTACGGAGAAAGAGCAGGGGAGTAGGACTAATTGGATAGTTTTTTCGAAGAACCGGCACAGACACGATGGACCGAATGACCTTCTGTGCTATAAGATTCAATAAGGGTTAAATTCGGGAGCGCCCAATTTTGAGTGCCACCCCAGCGCAGGGTTATTATAAACGGTGAGGTCCAAGGAGCCCAGGATATTGGGCCTCAGACCTCATTATAATGAAGACAGCGCTGCGGGAGGAAGCAGCACAAGGTAAGTGCTCCAAGTTAGTAAAGCCTTTGGTGTCGCAGGGTTGGGAGGGATCGGCGTCTTTGGACGGTGTCGTGGGGTCGGGGAGGGATCGGGGTCTGTGGACAGTGTCACAGTGGTCGTGGTCTTTGGACGGTGTCACAGGGGTCGGGAGGGATCGGGGTCTTTGGACGGTGTCACTGGGACTGGAGGGATCGGGGTCTTTGGACGGTGTCACTGGGTCGGGGAGGGATCGGGGTCTTTGGGCGGTGTCACTGGGTCAGGGAGGGATCAGGGTCTTTGCACGGTGTCACTGGGTCGGGGAGGGATCGGGGTCTTTGGACGGTGTCACTGGGTCTGGAGGGATCGGGGTCTTTGGACAGTGTCACTGGGTCGGGGAGGGATCGGGGTCTTTGGACAGTGTCACAGGGGTCAGGAGGAATCGGGGTCTTCGGACAGTGTCACTGGGTCGGGGAAGGATCGGGGTCTTTCGACGGTGTCACAGGGGTCGGGGAGGGATCGGGGTCTTTGGACAGTGTCACTGGGTCGGGGAGGGATCGGGGTCTTTGGACGGTGTCACAGGGGTCAGGAGGGATCGGGTCTTTGGATGGTGTCACTGGGTCGGGGAGGGATCGGGGTCTTTGGACGGTGTCACTGGGTCGGGGAAGGATCGGGGTCTTTGGACGGTGTCACTGGGACTGGAGGGATCGGGGTCTTTGGACGGTGTCACTGGGTCAGGGAGGGATCAGGGTCTTTGCACGGTGTCACTGGGTCGGGGAGGGATCGGGGTCTTTGGACGGTGTCACAGAGGTCAGGAGAGATCGGGGTCTTTGGATGGTGTCACTGGGTCGGGGAGGGATCGGGGTCTTTGGACGGTGTCACTGGGTCGGGGAAGGATCGGGGTCTTTGGACGGTGTCACTGGGTCGGGGAGGGATCGGGGTCTTTGGACGGTGTCACTGGGTCAGGGAGGGATCAGGGTCTTTGCACGGTGTCACTGGGTCTGGAGGGATCGGGGTCTTTGGACAGTGTCACTGGGTCGGGGAGGGATCGGGGTCTTTGGACAGTGTCACAGGGGTCAGGAGGAATCGGGGTCTTTGGACAGTGTCACTGGGTCGGGGAGGGATCGGGGTCTTTGGACAGTGTCACAGGGGTCAGGAGGAATCGGGGTCTTTCGACGGTGTCACAGGGCTCGGGGAGGGATCGGGGTCTTTGGCGGTGTCACTGGGTCGGGGAGGGATCGGGGTCTTTGGACGGTGTCACAGGGGTCAGGAGGGATCGGGGTCTTTGGACGGTGTCACTGGGTCGGGGAACGACCGGGGTCTTTGGACGGTGTCACTGGTTTGGGGAAGGATCAGGGTCTTTCGACGGTGTCACAGGGATCGGGGTCTTTGGACGGTGTCACAGGGGTCGGGGAGGGATCGGGGTCTTTGGACAGTGTCACAGGGGTCGGGGAGGGATCGGGGTCTTTGGACGGTGTCACTGGGTCGGGGAAGGATCGGGGTCTTTCGACGGTGTCACTGGGTCGGGGAAGGATCGGGGTCTTTCGACGGTGTCACAGGGGTCGGGGAGGGATCGGGGTCTTTGGACAGTGTCACTGGGTCGGGGAGGGATCGGGGTCTTTGGACGGTGTCACAGGGGTCAGGAGGGATCGGGTCTTTGGATGGTGTCACTGGGTCGGGGAGGGATCGGGGTCTTTGGACGGTGTCACTGGGTCGGGGAAGGATCGGGGTCTTTGGACGGTGTCACTGGGACTGGAGGGATCGGGGTCTTTGGACGGTGTCACTGGGTCAGGGAGGGATCAGGGTCTTTGCACGGTGTCACTGGGTCTGGAGGGATCGGGGTCTTTGGACAGTGTCACTGGGTCGGGGAGGGATCGGGGTCTTTGGACAGTGTCACAGGGGTCAGGAGGAATCGGGGTCTTTGGACAGTGTCACTGGGTCGGGGAGGGATCGGGGTCTTTGGACAGTGTCACAGGGGTCAGGAGGAATCGGGGTCTTTCGACGGTGTCACAGGGCTCGGGGAGGGATCGGGGTCTTTGGCGGTGTCACTGGGTCGGGGAGGGATCGGGGTCTTTGGACGGTGTCACAGGGGTCAGGAGGGATCGGGGTCTTTGGACGGTGTCACTGGGTCGGGGAACGACCGGGGTCTTTGGACGGTGTCACTGGTTTGGGGAAGGATCAGGGTCTTTCGACGGTGTCACAGGGATCGGGGTCTTTGGACGGTGTCACAGGGGTCGGCGAGGGATCGGGGTCTTTGGACAGTGTCACAGGGGTCGGGGAGGGATCGGGGTCTTTGGACGGTGTCACTGGGGTCGGGGGGGATCGCGGTCTTTGGACGGTATCACTGGGGTCGGGGGGGATCGGGATCTTTGGACAGTGTCACAGCGGTCGGGGAGGGATCGGGGTCTTTGGACGGTGTCACTGGGTCTGGAGGGATCGGGGTCTTTGGACGGTGTCTCTGGGTCGGGGAGGGATCGGGGTCTTTGGACAGTGTCACTGGGTCGGGGAACGATCGCGGTCTTTCGACGGTGTCACAGGGCTCGGGGAGGGATCGGGGTCTTTGGACGGTGTCTCTGGGTCGGGGAGGAATCGGGGTCTTTGAACGGTGTCACTGGGTCTGGAGGGATCGGGGTCTTTGGACAGTGTCACAGGGGTCAGGATGAATCGGGGTCTTTGGATGGTGTCACTGGGTCGGGGAGGGATCGGGGTCTTTGGACGGTGTCACTGGGTCGGGGAAGAATCGGGGTCTTTCGACGGTGTCACAGGGATCGGGGAGGGATCGGAGTCTTTGGACGGTGTCACAGGGGTCGGGGAGGGATCGGGGTCTTTGGACGGTGTCACTGGGGTCGGGGGGGATCGCGGTCTTTGGACGGTGTCACTGGGGTCGGGGGGGATCGGGATCTTTGGACAGTGTCACAGGGGTCGAGGAGGGATCGGGTCTTTGGAAAGTGTCACTGGGGTCAGGAGGGATCGGGGTCTTTGGATGGTGTCACTGGGTCGGGGAGGGATCGGGATCTTTGGACGATGTCAGGGGGTCGGGGAAGGATCGGGGTCTTTGGAAGGTGTCACTGGGACTGGAGGGATCGGGGTCTTTGGACGGTGTCACTGGGTCGGGGAGGGATCGGGGTCTTTGGACGGTGTCACTGGGTCTGGAGGGATCGGGGTATTTGGACAGTGTCACTGGGTTAGGGAGGGATCGGGGTCTTTGGACAGTGTCACAGGGGTCGTGGTCTTTGGACGGTGTCACAGGTGTCGGGAGGGATCGGGGTCTTTGGACGGTGTCACTGGGACTGGAGGGATCGGGGTCTTTGGACGGTGTCACTGGGTCGGGGAGGGATCGGGGTCTTTGGGCGGTGTCACTGGGTCAGGGAGGGATCAGGGTCTTTGCACGGTGTCACTGGGTCGGGGAGGGATCGGGGTCTTTGTACGGTGTCACTGGGTCTGTCGGGGTCGGGGTCTTTGGACAGTGTCACTGGGTCAGGGAGGGATCGGGGTCTTTCGACGGTGTCACAGGGGTCGGGGAGGGATCGGGGTCTTTGGACAGTGTCACTGGGTCGGGGAGGGATCGGGGTCTTTGGACAGTGTCACTGGGTCGGGGAGGGATCGGGGTCTTTGGACGGTGTCACAGGGTTCAGGAGGGATCGGGGTCTTTGGATGGTGTCACTGGGTCGGGGAGGGATCGGGGTCTTTGGACGGTGTCACTGGGGTCGGGGGGATCAGGGTCTTTGGACGGTGTCACTGGGTCAGGAGGGATCGGGGTCTTTGGACGGTGTCTGTGGGTCGGGGAGGGATCGGGTCTTTGGACGGTGTCACTGGGTCGGGGAGGGATCGGGGTCTTTGGACGGTGTCACAGGGGTCGGGGAGGGATCGGGGTCTTTGGACGGTGTCACTGGGTCGGGGAGGGATCGGGGTCTTTGGACCGTGTCACTGGGTCAGGGAGGGATCAGGGTCTTTGCACGGTGTCACTGGGTCGGGGAGGGATCGGGGTCTTTGGACCGTGTCACTGGGTCAGGGAGGGATCAGGGTCTTTGCACGGTGTCACTGGGTCGGGGAAGGATCGGGGTCTTTGGATGGTGTCACTGGGTCGGGGAGGGATCGGGGTCTTTGGACGGTGTCACTGGGTCGGGGAAGGATCGGGGTCTTTGGATGGTGTCACTGGGTCGGGGAAGGATCGGGGTCTTTGGATGGTGTCACTGGGTCGGGGAGGGATCGGGGTCTTTGGACAGTGTCACTGGTTCGGGGAAGAATCGGGGTCTTTGGATGGTGTCACTGGGTCGGGGAGGGATCGGGGTCTTTGGACAGTGTCACTGGTTCGGGGAAGAATCGGGGTCTTTCGACGGTGTCACAGGGATCGGGGAGGGATCGGAGTCTTTGGACGGTGTCACAGGGGTCGGGGAGGGATCGGGGTCTTTGGACGGTGTCACAGAGGTCAGGAGAGATCGGGGTCTTTGGATGGTGTCACTGGGTCGGGGAGGGATCGGGGTCTTTGGACGGTGTCACTGGGGTCGGGGGGATCAGGGTCTTTGGACGGTGTCACAGCGGTCGGGGAGGGATCGGGGTCTTTGGACGGTGTCACTGGGTCTGGAGGGATCGGGGTCTTTGGACGGTGTCTCTGGGTCGGGGAGGGATCGGGGTCTTTGGACAGTGTCACTGGGTCGGGGAACGATCGCGGTCTTTCGACGGTGTCACAGGGCTCGGGGAGGGATCGGGGTCTTTGGACGGTGTCTCTGGGTCGGGGAGGAATCGGGGTCTTTGAACGGTGTCACTGGGTCTGGAGGGATCGGGGTCTTTGGACAGTGTCACAGGGGTCAGGATGAATCGGGGTCTTTGGATGGTGTCACTGGGTCGGGGAGGGATCGGGGTCTTTGGACGGTGTCACTGGGTCGGGGAAGAATCGGGGTCTTTCGACGGTGTCACAGGGATCGGGGAGGGATCGGAGTCTTTGGACGGTGTCACAGGGGTCGGGGAGGGATCGGGGTCTTTGGACGGTGTCACTGGGGTCGGGGGGGATCGCGGTCTTTGGACGGTGTCACTGGGGTCGGGGGGGATCGGGATCTTTGGACAGTGTCACAGGGGTCGAGGAGGGATCGGGTCTTTGGAAAGTGTCACTGGGGTCAGGAGGGATCGGGGTCTTTGGATGGTGTCACTGGGTCGGGGAGGGATCGGGATCTTTGGACGATGTCAGGGGGTCGGGGAAGGATCGGGGTCTTTGGAAGGTGTCACTGGGACTGGAGGGATCGGGGTCTTTGGACGGTGTCACTGGGTCGGGGAGGGATCGGGGTCTTTGGACGGTGTCACTGGGTCTGGAGGGATCGGGGTATTTGGACAGTGTCACTGGGTTAGGGAGGGATCGGGGTCTTTGGACAGTGTCACAGGGGTCGTGGTCTTTGGACGGTGTCACAGGTGTCGGGAGGGATCGGGGTCTTTGGACGGTGTCACTGGGACTGGAGGGATCGGGGTCTTTGGACGGTGTCACTGGGTCGGGGAGGGATCGGGGTCTTTGGGCGGTGTCACTGGGTCAGGGAGGGATCAGGGTCTTTGCACGGTGTCACTGGGTCGGGGAGGGATCGGGGTCTTTGTACGGTGTCACTGGGTCTGTCGGGGTCGGGGTCTTTGGACAGTGTCACTGGGTCAGGGAGGGATCGGGGTCTTTCGACGGTGTCACAGGGGTCGGGGAGGGATCGGGGTCTTTGGACAGTGTCACTGGGTCGGGGAGGGATCGGGGTCTTTGGACAGTGTCACTGGGTCGGGGAGGGATCGGGGTCTTTGGACGGTGTCACAGGGTTCAGGAGGGATCGGGGTCTTTGGATGGTGTCACTGGGTCGGGGAGGGATCGGGGTCTTTGGACGGTGTCACTGGGGTCGGGGGGATCAGGGTCTTTGGACGGTGTCACTGGGTCAGGAGGGATCGGGGTCTTTGGACGGTGTCTGTGGGTCGGGGAGGGATCGGGTCTTTGGACGGTGTCACTGGGTCGGGGAGGGATCGGGGTCTTTGGACGGTGTCACAGGGGTCGGGGAGGGATCGGGGTCTTTGGACGGTGTCACTGGGTCGGGGAGGGATCGGGGTCTTTGAACCGTGTCACTGGGTCAGGGAGGGATCAGGGTCTTTGCACGGTGTCACTGGGTCGGGGAGGGATCGGGGTCTTTGGACCGTGTCACTGGGTCAGGGAGGGATCAGGGTCTTTGCACGGTGTCACTGGGTCGGGGAAGGATCGGGGTCTTTGGATGGTGTCACTGGGTCGGGGAGGGATCGGGGTCTTTGGACGGTGTCACTGGGTCGGGGAAGGATCGGGGTCTTTGGATGGTGTCACTGGGTCGGGGAAGGATCGGGGTCTTTGGATGGTGTCACTGGGTCGGGGAGGGATCGGGGTCTTTGGACAGTGTCACTGGTTCGGGGAAGAATCGGGGTCTTTGGATGGTGTCACTGGGTCGGGGAGGGATCGGGGTCTTTGGACAGTGTCACTGGTTCGGGGAAGAATCGGGGTCTTTCGACGGTGTCACAGGGATCGGGGAGGGATCGGAGTCTTTGGACGGTGTCACAGGGGTCGGGGAGGGATCGGGGTCTTTGGACGGTGTCACAGAGGTCAGGAGAGATCGGGGTCTTTGGATGGTGTCACTGGGTCGGGGAGGGATCGGGGTCTTTGGACGGTGTCACTGGGGTCGGGGGGATCAGGGTCTTTGGACGGTGTCACTGGGTCAGGAGGGATCGGGGTCTTTGGACGGTGTCTGTGGGTCGGGGAGGGATCGGGTCTTTGGACGGTGTCACTGGGTTGGGGAGGGATCGGGGTCTTTGGACGGTGTCACAGGGGTCGGGGAGGGATCGGGGTCTTTGGACGGTGTCACTGGGTCGGGGAGGGATCGGGGTCTTTGGACCGTGTCACTGGGTCAGGGAGGGATCAGGGTCTTTGCACGGTGTCACTGGTTCGGGGAGGGATCGGGGTCTTTGGACCGTGTCACTGGGTCAGGGAGGGATCAGGGTCTTTGCACGGTGTCACTGGGTCGGGGAAGGATCGGGGTCTTTGGATGGTGTCACTGGGTCGGGGAGGGATCGGGGTCTTTGGACGGTGTCACTGGGTCGGGGAAGGATCGGGGTCTTTGGATGGTGTCACTGGGTCGGGGAAGGATCGGGGTCTTTGGATGGTGTCACTGGGTCGGGGAGGGATCGGGGTCTTTGGACAGTGTCACTGGTTCGGGGAAGAATCGGGGTCTTTGGATGGTGTCACTGGGTCGGGGAGGGATCGGGGTCTTTGGACAGTGTCACTGGTTCGGGGAAGAATCGGGGTCTTTCGACGGTGTCACAGGGATCGGGGAGGGATCGGAGTCTTTGGACGGTGTCACAGGGGTCGGGGAGGGATCGGGGTCTTTGGACGGTGTCACTGGGGTCGGGGGGGATCGCGGTCTTTGGACGGTGTCACTGGGGTCGGGGGGGATCGGGATCTTTGGACAGTGTCACAGGGGTCGAGGAGGGATCGGGTCTTTGGAAGGTGTCACTGGGTCGGTGAGGGATCGGGGTCTTTGGACGGTGTCACAGGGGTCAGGAGGGATCGGGGTCTTTGGATGGTGTCACTGGGTCGGGGAGGGATCGGGGTCTTTGGACGGTGTCACTGGGTCTGGAGGGATCGGGGTATTTGGACAGTGTCACTGGGTCAGGGAGGGATCGGGGTCTTTGGACAGTGTCACAGGGGTCGTGGTCTTTGGACGGTGTCACAGGTGTCGGGAGGGATCGGGGTCTTTGGACGGTGTCACTGGGACTGGAGGGATCGGGGTCTTTGGACGGTGTCACTGGGTCGGGGAGGGATCGGGGTCTTTGGGCGGTGTCACTGGGTCAGGGAGGGATCAGGGTCTTTGCACGGTGTCACTGGGTCGGGGAGGGGTCGGGGTCTTTGGACAGTGTCACTGGGTCAGGGAGGGATCGGGGTCTTTCGACGGTGTCACAGGGGTCGGGGAGGGATCGGGGTCTTTGGACAGTGTCACTGGGTTGGGGAGGGATCGGGGTCTTTGGACAGTGTCACTGGGTCGGGGAGGGATCGGGGTCTTTGGACGGTGTCACAGGGTTCAGGAGGGATCGGGGTCTTTGGATGGTGTCACTGGGTCGGGGAGGGATCGGGGTCTTTGGACGGTGTCACTGGGGTCGGGGGGATCAGGGTCTTTGGACGGTGTCACTGGGTCTGGAGGGATCGGGGTCTTTGGACGGTGTCTGTGGGTCGGGGAGGGATCGGGTCTTTGGACGGTGTCACTGGGTCGGGGAGGGATCGGGGTCTTTGGACGGTGTCACAGGGGTCGGGGAGGGATCGGGGTCTTTGGACGGTGTCACTGGGTCGGGGAGGGATCGGGGTCTTTGGACCGTGTCACTGGGTCAGGGAGGGATCAGGGTCTTTGCACGGTGTCACTGGGTCGGGGAGGGATCGGGGTCTTTGGACGGTGTCACTGGGTCTGGAGGGATCGGGGTCTTTGGACAGTGTCACTGGGTCAGGGAGGGATCGGGGTCTTTGGACAGTGTCACAGGGGTCAGGAGCAATCGGGGTCTTTGGACAGTGTCACAGGGTTCGGGGAGGGATCGGGGTCTTTAGACGGTGTCACTGGGTCGGGGAGGCATCGGGGTCTTTGGACGGTGTCACAGGGGTCAGGAGGGATCGGGGTCTTTGGATGGTGTCACTGGGTCGGGGAGGGATCGGGGTCTTTGGACGGTGTCACTGGGGTCGGGGGGGAACGCGGTCTTTGGACGGTGTCACTGGGGTCGGGGGGGATCGGGATCTTTGGACAGTGTCACAGGGGTCGGGGAGGGATCGGGATCTTTGGACGGTGTCACTGCGGTCGGGGGGATCGGGGTCTTTGGACGCTGTCACTGGGTCTGGAGGGATCGGGGTCTTTGGACGGTGTCTCTGGGTCGGGGAGGGATCGGGTCTTTGGAAGGTGTCACTGGGTCGGGGAGGGATCGGGGTCTTTGGACGGTGTCACAGGGGTCAGGAGGGATCGGGGTCTTTGGACGGTGTCACTGGGTCGGGGAGGGATCGGGGTCTTTCGACGGTGTCACAGGGGTCAGGAGGGATCGGGGTCTTTGGATGGTGTCACTGGGTCGTGGATGGATCGGGGTCTTTGGACGGTGTCAGTGGGTCGGGGAAGGATCGGGGTCTTTGGACGGTGTCACTGGGACTGGAGGGATCGGGGTCTTTGGACGGTGTCACTGGGTCAGGGAGGGATCAGGGTCTTTGCACGGTGTCACTGGGTCGGGGAGGGATCGGGGTCTTTGGACAGTGTCACTGGGTCAGGGAGGGATCGGGGTCTTTGGACAGTGTCACAGGGGTCGTGGTCTTTGGACGGTGTCACAGGGGTTGGGAGGGATCGGGGTCTTTGGACGGTGTCACTGGGACTGGAGGGATCGGGGTCTTTGGACGATGTCACTGGGTCGGGGAGGGATCGGGGTCTTTGGGCGGTGTCACTGGTTCAGGGAGGGATCAGGGTCTTTGCACCGTGTCACTGGGTCGGGGAGGGATCGGGGTCTTTGGACGGTGTCACTGGGTCTGTAGGGATCGGGGTCTTTGGACGGTGTCACTGGGTCGGGGAGTGATCGGGGTCTTTGGACGGTGTCACTGGGTCTGGAGGGATCGGGGGCTTTGGACAGTGTCACTGGGTCAGGGAGGGATCAGGGTCTTTGCACGGTGTCACTGGGTCAGGGAGGGATCGGGGGCTTTGGACAGTGTCACAGGGGTTAGGAGGAATCGGGGTCTTTGGACGGTGTCACTGGGTCGGGGAGGGATCCGGGGCTTTGGACAGTGTCACAGGGGTCAGGAGGAATCGGGATCTTTGGACAGTGTCACTGGGTCGGGGAAGGATCGGGGTCTTTCGACGGTGTCACAGGGGTCGGGGAGGGATCGGGGTCTTTGGACAGTGTCACTGGGTCAGGGAGGGATCGGGGTCTTTGGACGGTGTCACAGGGGTCAGGAGGGATCGGGGTCTTTGGACAGTGTCACTGGGTCGGGGAAGGATCGGGGTCTTTCGACGGTGTCACAGGGGTCGGGAAGGGATCGGGGTCTTTGGACAGTGTCACTGGGTCGGGGAGGGATCGGGGTCTTTGGACGGTGTCACTGGGGTCGGGGTATCGGGGTCTTTGGACGGTGTCACTAGGTCTGGAGGGATCGGGGTCTTTGGACGGTGTCTGTGGGTCGGGGAGGGATCGGGTCTTTGGACGGTGTCACTGGGTCGGGGAGGGATCGGGGTCTTTGGACGGTGTCACAGGGGTCGGGGAGGGATCGGGGTCTTTGGACGGTGTCACTGGGACTGGAGGGATCGGGGTCTTTGGACGGTGTCACTGGGTCAGGGAGGGATCGGGGTCTTTGGACAGTGTCACAGGGGTCGTGGTCTTTGGACGGTGTCACTGGGTCAGGGAGGGATCAGGGTCTTTGCACGGTGTCACTGGTTCGGGGAGGGATCGGGGTCTTTGGACGGTGTCACAGAGGTCAGGAGAGATCGGGGTCTTTGGATGGTGTCACTGGGTCGGGGAGGGATCGGGGTCTTTGCACGGTGTCACTGGGTCGGGGAGGGATCGGGGTCTTTGGACGGTGTCACAGAGGTCAGGAGAGATCGGGGTCTTTGGATGATGTCACTGGGTCGGGGAGGGATCGGGGTCTTTGGACGGTGTCACTGGGTCGGGGAAGGATCGGGGTCTTTGGACGGTGTCACTGGGTCGGGGAGGGATCGGGGTCTTTGGACGGTGTCACTGGGTCAGGGAGGGATCAGGGTCTTTGCACGGTGTCACTGGGTCTGGAGGGATCGGGGTCTTTGGACAGTGTCACTGGGTCGGGGAGGGATCGGGGTCTTTGGACAGTGTCACAGGGGTCAGGAGGAATCGGGGTCTTTGAACAGTGTCACTGGGTCGGGGAGGGATCGGGGTCTTTCGACGGTGTCACAGGGCTCGGGGAGGGATCGGGGTCTTTGGCGGTGTCACTGGGTCGGGGAGGGATCGGGGTCTTTGGACGGTGTCACAGGGGTCAGGAGGGATCGGGGTCTTTGGACGGTGTCACTGGGTCGGGGAACGACCGGGGTCTTTGGACGGTGTCACTGGGTCGGGGAACGACCGGGGTCTTTGGACGGTGTCACTGGTTTGGGGAAGGATCAGGGTCTTTCGACGGTGTCACAGGGATCGGGGTCTTTGGACGGTGTCACAGGGGTCGGGGAGGGATCGGGGTCTTTGGACAGTGTCACAGGGGTCGGGGAGGGATCGGGGTCTTTGGACGGTGTCACTGGGGTCGGGGGGGATCGCGGTCTTTGGACGGTATCACTGGGGTCGGGGGGGATCGGGATCTTTGGACAGTGCCACAGCGGTCGGGGAGGGATCGGGGTCTTTGGACGGTGTCACTGGGTCGGGGGGATCGGGGTCTTTGGACGGTGTCACTGGGTCTGGAGGGATCGGGGTCTTTGGACGGTGTCTCTGGGTCGGGGAGGGATCGGGGTCTTTGGACGGTGTCACTGGGTCTGGAGGGATCGGGGTCTTTGGACAGTGTCACTGGGTCAGGGAGGGATCGGGGTCTTTGGACAGTGTCACAGGGGTCAGGAGGAATCGGGGTCTTTGGACAGTGTCACTGGGTCGGGGAACGATCGCGGTCTTTCGACGGTGTCACAGGGCTCGGGGAGGGATCGGGGTCTTTGGACGGTGTCACTGGGTCGGGGAAGGACCGGGGTCTTTGGACGGTGTCACAGGGGTCGGGGAGGGATCGGGGTCTTTGGACAGTGTCACTGAGTCGGGGAGGGATCGGGGTCTTTGGACGGTGTCACAGGGGTCAGGAGGGATCGGGGTCTTTGGATAGTGTCACTGGGTCGGGGAAGGATCGGGGTCTTTCGACGGTCACAGGGGTCGGGGAGGGATCGGGGTCTTTGGACAGTGTCACTGGGTCGGGGAAGGATCGGGGTCTTTGGGCGGTGTCACAGGGATCAGGAGGGATCGGGGTCTTTGGATGGTGTCACTGGGTCGGGGAGGGATCGGGGTCTTTGGACGGTGTCACTGGGTCGGGGAAGGCTCGGGGTCTTTGGACGGTGTCACTGCGACTGGAGGGATCGGGGTCTTTGGACGGTGTCACTGGGTCGGGGAGGGATCGGGGTCTTTGGACGGTGTCACTGGGTCTGGAGGGATCGGGGTCTTTGGACAGTGTCACTGGGTCAGGGAGGGATCTGGGTGTTTGGACAGTGTCACAGGGGTCGTGGTCTTTGGACGGTGTCACAGGGGTCGGGAGGGATCGGGGTCTTTGGACGGTGTCACTGGGACTGGAGGGATCGGGGTCTTTGGACGGTGTCACTGGGTCAGGGAGGGATCAGGGTCTTTGCACGGTGTCACTGGGTCGGGGAGGGATCGGGGTCTTTGGACGGTGTCACTGGGTCAGGGAGGGATCGGGGTCTTTGGACGGTGTCACAGTGGTCAGGGAGGGATCGGGGTCTTTGGACAGTGTCACTGTGTCAGGGAGGGATCGGGGTCTTTGGACAGTGTCACTGGGTCTGGAGGGATCGGAGTCTTTGGACAGTGTCACTGGGTCAGGGAGGGATCGGGGTCTTTGGACGGTGTCACAGTGGTCAGGGAGGGATCGGGGTCTTTGGACAGTGTCACTGGGTCAGGGAGGGATCGGGATCTTTGGACAGTGTCACTGGGTCGGGGAGGGATCGGGGTCTTTGGACAGTGTCACTGGGTCGGGGAAGGATCGGGGTCTTTGGACAGTGTCACAGGGGTCAGGAGGAATCGGGGTCTTTGGACAGTGTCACTGGGTCGGGGAAGGATCGGGGTCTTTGGACGGTGTCACTGGGTCAGGGAGGGATCGGGGTCTTTGGACAGTGTCACTGGGTCTGGAGGGATCGGAGTCTTTGGACAGTGTCACTGGGTCAGGGAGGGATCGGGGTCTTTGGACAGTGTCACAGGGGTCGGGGAAGGATCGGGGTCTTTCGACGGTGTCACAGGGGTCGGGGAGGGATCGGGGTCTTTGGACGGTGTCACTGGGTCGGGGAAGGATCGGGGTCTTTCGACGGTGTCACAGGGGTCGGGGAGGGATCGGGGTCTTTGGACGGTGTCACTGGGTCGGGGAGGGATCGGGGTCTTTGGACGGTGTCACAGGGGTCAGGAGGGATCGGGGTCTTTGGATGGTGTCACTGGGTCGGGGAGGGATCGGGGTCTTTGGACAGTTTCACTGGGTCGGGGAAGGACCGGGGTCTTTGGACGGTGTCACAGGGGTCGGGGAGGGATCGGGGTCTTTGGACAGTGTCACTGGGTCGGGGAGGGATCGGGGTCTTTCGACAGTGTCACAGGGGTCAGGAGGGATCGGGGTCTTTGGATGGTGTCACTGGGTCGGGCAGGGATCGGGGTCTTTGGACGGTGTCACTGGGTCGGGGAAGGATCGGGGTCTTTCGACGGTGTCACAGGGGTCGGGGAGGGATCGGGGTCTTTGGACAGTGTCACTGGGTCGGGGAGGGATCGGGGTCTTTGGACGGTGTCACAGGGGTCAGGAGGGATCGGGGTCTTTGGATGGTTTCACTTGGTCGGGGAGGGATCGGGGTCTTTGGACGGTGTCACAGGGGTCAGGAGGGATCGGGGTCTTTGGATGGTTTCACTGGGTCGGGGAGGGATCGGGGTCTTTGGACGGTGTCACTGGGGTCAGGAGGGATCGGGGACTTTGGACGGTGTCACTGGGGTCGGGGGGATCAGGGACTTTGGACGGTGTCTGTGGGTCGGGGAGGGATCGGGGTCTTTGGACGGTGTCACTGGGTCGGGGTGGGATCGGGGTCTTTGGACGGTGTCACTAGGTCTGGAGGGATCGGGGTCTTTGGACGGTGTCTGTGGGTCGGGGAGGGATCGGGTCTTTGGACGGTGTCACTGGGTCGGGGAGGGATCGGGGTCTTTGGACGGTGTCACAGGGGTCGGGGAGGGATCGGGGTCTTTGGACGGTGTCACTGGGACTGGAGGGATCGGGGTCTTTGGACGGTGTCACTGGGTCAGGGAGGGATCGGGGTCTTTGGACAGTGTCACTGGGTCAGGGAGGGATCGGGGTCTTTGGACAGTGTCACTGGGTCAGGGAGGGATCGGGGTCTTTGGACAGTGTCACAGGGGTCGTGGTCTTTGGACGGTGTCACTGGGTCAGGGAGGGATCAGGGTCTTTGCACGGTGTCACTGGTTCGGGGAGGGATCGGGGTCTTTGGACGGTGTCACAGAGGTCAGGAGAGATCGGGGTCTTTGGATGGTGTCACTGGGTCGGGGAGGGATCGGGGTCTTTGCACGGTGTCACTGGGTCGGGGAGGGATCGGGGTCTTTGGACGGTGTCACAGAGGTCAGGAGAGATCGGGGTCTTTGGATGATGTCACTGGGTCGGGGAGGGATCGGGGTCTTTGGACGGTGTCACTGGGTCGGGGAAGGATCGGGGTCTTTGGACGGTGTCACTGGGTCGGGGAGGGATCGGGGTCTTTGGACGGTGTCACTGGGTCAGGGAGGGATCAGGGTCTTTGCACGGTGTCACTGGGTCTGGAGGGATCGGGGTCTTTGGACAGTGTCACTGGGTCGGGGAGGGATCGGGGTCTTTGGACAGTGTCACAGGGGTCAGGAGGAATCGGGGTCTTTGAACAGTGTCACTGGGTCGGGGAGGGATCGGGGTCTTTCGACGGTGTCACAGGGCTCGGGGAGGGATCGGGGTCTTTGGCGGTGTCACTGGGTCGGGGAGGGATCGGGGTCTTTGGACGGTGTCACAGGGGTCAGGAGGGATCGGGGTCTTTGGACGGTGTCACTGGGTCGGGGAACGACCGGGGTCTTTGGACGGTGTCACTGGGTCGGGGAACGACCGGGGTCTTTGGACGGTGTCACTGGTTTGGGGAAGGATCAGGGTCTTTCGACGGTGTCACAGGGATCGGGGTCTTTGGACGGTGTCACAGGGGTCGGGGAGGGATCGGGGTCTTTGGACAGTGTCACAGGGGTCGGGGAGGGATCGGGGTCTTTGGACGGTGTCACTGGGGTCGGGGGGGATCGCGGTCTTTGGACGGTATCACTGGGGTCGGGGGGGATCGGGATCTTTGGACAGTGCCACAGCGGTCGGGGAGGGATCGGGGTCTTTGGACGGTGTCACTGGGTCGGGGGGATCGGGGTCTTTGGACGGTGTCACTGGGTCTGGAGGGATCGGGGTCTTTGGACGGTGTCTCTGGGTCGGGGAGGGATCGGGGTCTTTGGACGGTGTCACTGGGTCTGGAGGGATCGGGGTCTTTGGACAGTGTCACTGGGTCAGGGAGGGATCGGGGTCTTTGGACAGTGTCACAGGGGTCAGGAGGAATCGGGGTCTTTGGACAGTGTCACTGGGTCGGGGAACGATCGCGGTCTTTCGACGGTGTCACAGGGCTCGGGGAGGGATCGGGGTCTTTGGACGGTGTCACTGGGTCGGGGAAGGACCGGGGTCTTTGGACGGTGTCACAGGGGTCGGGGAGGGATCGGGGTCTTTGGACAGTGTCACTGAGTCGGGGAGGGATCGGGGTCTTTGGACGGTGTCACAGGGGTCAGGAGGGATCGGGGTCTTTGGATAGTGTCACTGGGTCGGGGAAGGATCGGGGTCTTTCGACGGTCACAGGGGTCGGGGAGGGATCGGGGTCTTTGGACAGTGTCACTGGGTCGGGGAAGGATCGGGGTCTTTGGGCGGTGTCACAGGGATCAGGAGGGATCGGGGTCTTTGGATGGTGTCACTGGGTCGGGGAGGGATCGGGGTCTTTGGACGGTGTCACTGGGTCGGGGAAGGCTCGGGGTCTTTGGACGGTGTCACTGCGACTGGAGGGATCGGGGTCTTTGGACGGTGTCACTGGGTCGGGGAGGGATCGGGGTCTTTGGACGGTGTCACTGGGTCTGGAGGGATCGGGGTCTTTGGACAGTGTCACTGGGTCAGGGAGGGATCTGGGTGTTTGGACAGTGTCACAGGGGTCGTGGTCTTTGGACGGTGTCACAGGGGTCGGGAGGGATCGGGGTCTTTGGACGGTGTCACTGGGACTGGAGGGATCGGGGTCTTTGGACGGTGTCACTGGGTCAGGGAGGGATCAGGGTCTTTGCACGGTGTCACTGGGTCGGGGAGGGATCGGGGTCTTTGGACGGTGTCACTGGGTCAGGGAGGGATCGGGGTCTTTGGACGGTGTCACAGTGGTCAGGGAGGGATCGGGGTCTTTGGACAGTGTCACTGTGTCAGGGAGGGATCGGGGTCTTTGGACAGTGTCACTGGGTCTGGAGGGATCGGAGTCTTTGGACAGTGTCACTGGGTCAGGGAGGGATCGGGGTCTTTGGACGGTGTCACAGTGGTCAGGGAGGGATCGGGGTCTTTGGACAGTGTCACTGGGTCAGGGAGGGATCGGGATCTTTGGACAGTGTCACTGGGTCGGGGAGGGATCGGGGTCTTTGGACAGTGTCACTGGGTCGGGGAAGGATCGGGGTCTTTGGACGGTGTCACTGGGTCTGGAGGGATCGGAGTCTTTGGACAGTGTCACTGGGTCAGGGAGGGATCGGGGTCTTTGGACAGTGTCACAGGGGTCGGGGAAGGATCGGGGTCTTTCGACGGTGTCACAGGGGTCGGGGAGGGATCGGGGTCTTTGGACGGTGTCACTGGGTCGGGGAAGGATCGGGGTCTTTCGACGGTGTCACAGGGGTCGGGGAGGGATCGGGGTCTTTGGACGGTGTCACTGGGTCGGGGAGGGATCGGGGTCTTTGGACGGTGTCACAGGGGTCAGGAGGGATCGGGGTCTTTGGATGGTGTCACTGGGTCGGGGAGGGATCGGGGTCTTTGGACAGTTTCACTGGGTCGGGGAAGGACCGGGGTCTTTGGACGGTGTCACAGGGGTCGGGGAGGGATCGGGGTCTTTGGACAGTGTCACTGGGTCGGGGAGGGATCGGGGTCTTTCGACAGTGTCACAGGGGTCAGGAGGGATCGGGGTCTTTGGATGGTGTCACTGGGTCGGGCAGGGATCGGGGTCTTTGGACGGTGTCACTGGGTCGGGGAAGGATCGGGGTCTTTCGACGGTGTCACAGGGGTCGGGGAGGGATCGGGGTCTTTGGACAGTGTCACTGGGTCGGGGAGGGATCGGGGTCTTTGGACGGTGTCACAGGGGTCAGGAGGGATCGGGGTCTTTGGATGGTTTCACTTGGTCGGGGAGGGATCGGGGTCTTTGGACGGTGTCACAGGGGTCAGGAGGGATCGGGGTCTTTGGATGGTTTCACTGGGTCGGGGAGGGATCGGGGTCTTTGGACGGTGTCACTGGGGTCAGGAGGGATCGGGGACTTTGGACGGTGTCACTGGGGTCGGGGGGATCAGGGACTTTGGACGGTGTCTGTGGGTCGGGGAGGGATCGGGGTCTTTGGACGGTGTCACTGGGTCGGGGTGGGATCGGGGTCTTTGGACGGTGTCACTGGGTCGGGGAGGGATCGGGTTCTTTGGACGGTGTCACTGGGTCAGGGAGGGATCAGGGTCTTTGCACGGTGTCACTGGGTCGGGGAGGGATCGGGGTCTTTGGACAGTGTCACTGGGTCAGGGAGGGATCAGGGTCTTTGCACGGTGTCTCTGGGTCGGGGAGGGATCGGGGTCTTTGGACGGTGTCACTGGGTCTGGAGGGATCGGGGTCTTTGGACAGTGTCACAGGGGTCAGGAGGAATCGGGGTCTTTGGATGGTGTCACTGGGTCGGGGAGGGATCGGGGTCTTTGGATGGTGTCACTGGGTCGGGGAAGGATCGGGGTATTTGGATGGTGTCACTGGGTCGGGGAGGGATCGGGGTCTTTGGACGGTGTCACTGGGTCGGGGAAGGATCGGGGTCTTTGGATGGTGTCACTGGGTCGGGGAAGGATCGGGGTCTTTGGACAGTGTCACTGGTTCGGGGAAGAATCGGGGTCTTTCGACGGTGTCACAGGGATCGGGGAGGGATCGGAGTCTTTGGACGGTGTCACAGGGGTCGGGGAGGGATCGGGGTCTTTGGACAGTGTCACAGGGGTCGTGGTCTTTGGACGGTGTCACTGGGTCAGGGAGGGATCAGGGTCTTTGCACGGTGTCACTGGGTCGGGGAGGGATCGGGGTCTTTGGACGGTGTCACAGAGGTCAGGAGAGATCGGGGTCTTTGGATGGTGTCACTGGGTCGGGGAGGGATCGGGGTCTTTGCACGGTGTCACTGGGTCGGGGAGGGATCGGGGTCTTTGGACGGTGTCACAGAGGTCAGGAGAGATCGGGGTCTTTGGATGGTGTCACTGGGTCGGGGAGGGATCGGGGTCTTTGGACGGTGTCACTGGGTCGGGGAAGGATCGGGGTCTTTGGACGGTGTCACTGGGTCAGGGAGGGATCGGGGTCTTTGGACGGTGTCACAGGGGTCAGGAGGGATCGGGGTCTTTGGACAGTGTCACTGGGTCGGGGAAGGATCGGGGTCTTTCGACGGTGTCACAGGGGTCGGGAAGGGATCGGGGTCTTTGGACAGTGTCACTGGGTCGGGGAGGGATCGGGGTCTTTGGACGGTTTCACAGGGGTCAGGAGGGATCGGGGTCTTTGGATGGTGTCACTGGGTCGGGGAGGGATCGGGGTCTTTGGACGGTGTCACTGGGGTCAGGAGGGATCGGGGACTTTGGACGGTGTCACTGGGGTCGGGGTATCGGGGTCTTTGGACGGTGTCACTAGGTCTGGAGGGATCGGGGTCTTTGGACGGTGTCTGTGGGTCGGGGAGGGATCGGGTCTTTGGACGGTGTCACTGGGTCGGGGAGGGATCGGGGTCTTTGGACGGTGTCACAGGGGTCGGGGAGGGATCGGGGTCTTTGGACGGTGTCACTGGGACTGGAGGGATCGGGGTCTTTGGACGGTGTCACTGGGTCAGGGAGGGATCGGGGTCTTTGGACAGTGTCACTGGGTCAGGGAGGGATCGGGGTCTTTGGACAGTGTCACTGGGTCAGGGAGGGATCGGGGTCTTTGGACAGTGTCACAGGGGTCGTGGTCTTTGGACGGTGTCACTGGGTCAGGGAGGGATCAGGGTCTTTGCACGGTGTCACTGGGTCGGGGAGGGATCGGGGTCTTTGGACGGTGTCACAGAGGTCAGGAGAGATCGGGGTCTTTGGATGGTGTCACTGGGTCGGGGAGGGATCGGGGTCTTTGCACGGTGTCACTGGGTCGGGGAGGGATCGGGGTCTTTGGACGGTGTCACAGAGGTCAGGAGAGATCGGGGTCTTTGGATGGTGTCACTGGGTCGGGGAGGGATCGGGGTCTTTGGACGGTGTCACTGGGTCGGGGAAGGATCGGGGTCTTTGGTCGGTGTCACTGGGTCGGGGAGGGATCGGGGTCTTTGGACGGTGTCACTGGGTCAGGGAGGGATCAGGGTCTTTGCACGGTGTCACTGGGTCTGGAGGGATCGGGGTCTTTGGACAGTGTCACTGGGTCGGGGAGGGATCGGGGTCTTTGGACAGTGTCACAGGGGTCAGGAGGAATCGGGGTCTTTGAACAGTGTCACTGGGTCGGGGAGGGATCGGGGTCTTTCGACGGTGTCACAGGGCTCGGGGAGGGATCGGGGTCTTTGGCGGTGTCACTGGGTCGGGGAGGGATCGGGGTCTTTGGACGGTGTCACAGGGGTCAGGAGGGATCGGGGTCTTTGGACGGTGTCACTGGGTCGGGGAACGACCGGGGTCTTTGGACGGTGTCACTGGGTCGGGGAACGACCGGGGTCTTTGGACGGTGTCACTGGTTTGGGGAAGGATCAGGGTCTTTCGACGGTGTCACAGGGATCGGGGTCTTTGGACGGTGTCACAGGGGTCGGGGAGGGATCGGGGTCTTTGGACAGTGTCACAGGGGTCGGGGAGGGATCGGGGTCTTTGGACGGTGTCATTGGGGTCGGGGGGGATCGCGGTCTTTGGACGGTATCACTGGGGTCGGGGGGGATCGGGATCTTTGGACAGTGCCACAGCGGTCGGGGAGGGATCGGGGTCTTTGGACGGTGTCACTGGGTCGGTGGGATCGGGGTCTTTGGACGGTGTCACTGGGTCTGGAGGGATCGGGGTCTTTGGACGGTGTCTCTGGGTCGGGGAGGGATCGGGGTCTTTGGACGGTGTCACTGGGTCTGGAGGGATCGGGGTCTTTGGACAGTGTCACTGGGTCAGGGAGGGATCGGGGTCTTTGGACAGTGTCACAGGGGTCAGGAGGAATCGGGGTCTTTGGATAGTGTCACTGGGTCGGGGAACGATCGCGGTCTTTCGACGGTGTCACAGGGCTCGGGGAGGGATCGGGGTCTTTGGACGGTGTCACTGGGTCGGGGAAGGACCGGGGTCTTTGGACGGTGTCACAGGGGTCGGGGAGGGATCGGGGTCTTTGGACAGTGTCACTGGGTCGGGGAGGGATCGGGGTCTTTGGACGGTGTCACAGGGGTCAGGAGGGATCGGGGTCTTTGGATAGTGTCACTGGGTCGGGGAAGGATCGGGGTCTTTCGACGGTCACAGGGGTCGGGGAGGGATCGGGGTCTTTGGACAGTGTCACTGGGTCGGGGAAGGATCGGGGTCTTTGGGCGGTGTCACAGGGATCAGGAGGGATCGGGGTCTTTGGATGGTGTCACTGGGTCGGGGAGGGATCGGGGTCTTTGGACGGTGTCACTGCGACTGGAGGGATCGGGGTCTTTGGACGGTGTCACTGGGTCGGGGAGGGATCGGGGTCTTTGGACGGTGTCACAGAGGTCAGGAGAGATCGGGGTCTTTGGATGGTGTCTCTGGGTCGGGGACGGATCGGGGTCTTTGCACGGTGTCACTGGGTCGGGGAGGGATCGGGGTCTTTGGACGGTGTCACAGAGGTCAGGAGAGATCGGGGTCTTTGGATGGTGTCACTGGGTCGGGGAGGGATCGGGGTCTTTGGACGGTGTCACTGGGTCGGGGAAGGATCGGGGTCTTTGGACGGTGTCACTGGGTCGGGGAGGGATCGGGGTCTTTGGACGGTGTCACTGGGTCAGGGAGGGATCAGGGTCTTTGCACGGTGTCACTGGGTCTGGAGGGATCGGGGTCTTTGGACAGTGTCACTGGGTCGGGGAGGGATCGGGGTCTTTGGACAGTGTCACAGGGGTCAGGAGGAATCGGGGTCTTTGAACAGTGTCACTGGGTCGGGGAGGGATCGGGGTCTTTCGACGGTGTCACAGGGCTCGGGGAGGGATCGGGGTCTTTGGCGGTGTCACTGGGTCGGGGAGGGATCGGGGTCTTTGGACGGTGTCACAGGGGTCAGGAGGGATCGGGGTCTTTGGACGGTGTCACTGGGTCGGGGAACGACCGGGGTCTTTGGACGGTGTCACTGGGTCGGGGAACGACCGGGGTCTTTGGACGGTGTCACTGGTTTGGGGAAGGATCAGGGTCTTTCGACGGTGTCACAGGGATCGGGGTCTTTGGACGGTGTCACAGGGGTCGGGGAGGGATCGGGGTCTTTGGACAGTGTCACAGGGGTCGGGGAGGGATCGGGGTCTTTGGACGGTGTCATTGGGGTCGGGGGGGATCGCGGTCTTTGGACGGTATCACTGGGGTCGGGGGGGATCGGGATCTTTGGACAGTGCCACAGCGGTCGGGGAGGGATCGGGGTCTTTGGACGGTGTCACTGGGTCGGTGGGATCGGGGTCTTTGGACGGTGTCACTGGGTCTGGAGGGATCGGGGTCTTTGGACGGTGTCTCTGGGTCGGGGAGGGATCGGGGTCTTTGGACGGTGTCACTGGGTCTGGAGGGATCGGGGTCTTTGGACAGTGTCACTGGGTCAGGGAGGGATCGGGGTCTTTGGACAGTGTCACAGGGGTCAGGAGGAATTGGGGTCTTTGGACAGTGTCACTGGGTCGGGGAACGATCGCGGTCTTTCGACGGTGTCACAGGGCTCGGGGAGGGATCGGGGTCTTTGGACGGTGTCACTGGGTCGGGGAAGGACCGGGGTCTTTGGACGGTGTCACAGGGGTCGGGGAGGGATCGGGGTCTTTGGACAGTGTCACTGGGTCGGGGAGGGATCGGGGTCTTTGGACGGTGTCACAGGGGTCAGGAGGGATCGGGGTCTTTGGATAGTGTCACTGGGTCGGGGAAGGATCGGGGTCTTTCGACGGTCACAGGGGTCGGGGAGGGATCGGGGTCTTTGGACAGTGTCACTGGGTCGGGGAAGGATCGGGGTCTTTGGGCGGTGTCACAGGGATCAGGAGGGATCGGGGTCTTTGGATGGTGTCACTGGGTCGGGGAGGGATCGGGGTCTTTGGACGGTGTCACTGCGACTGGAGGGATCGGGGTCTTTGGACGGTGTCACTGGGTCGGGGAGGGATCGGGGTCTTTGGACGGTGTCACTGGGTCTGGAGGGATCGGGGTCTTTGGACAGTGTCACTGGGTCAGGGAGGGATCTGGGTCTTTGGACAGTGTCACAGGGGTCGTGGTCTTTGGACGGTGTCACAGGGGTCGGGAGGGATCGGGGTCTTTGGACGGTGTCACTGGGACTGGAGGGATCGGGGTCTTTGGACGGTGTCACTGGGTCAGGGAGGGATCAGGGTCTTTGCACGGTGTCACTGGGTCGGGGAGGGATCGGGGTCTTTGGACGGTGTCACTGGGTCAGGGAAGGATCGGGGTCTTTGGACGGTGTCACAGTGGTCAGGGAGGGATCGGGGTCTTTGGACAGTGTCACTGTGTCAGGGAGGGATCGGGGTCTTTGGACAGTGTCACTGGGTCTGGAGGGATCGGAGTCTTTGGACAGTGTCACTGGGTCAGGGAGGGATCGGGGTCTTTGGACGGTGTCACAGTGGTCAGGGAGGGATCGGGGTCTTTGGACAGTGTCACTGGGTCAGGGAGGGATCGGGATCTTTGGACAGTGTCACTGGGTCGGGGAGGGATCGGGGTCTTTGGACAGTGTCACTGGGTCGGGGAAGGATCGGGGTCTTTGGACAGTGTCACAGGGGTCAGGAGGAATCGGGGTCTTTGGACAGTGTCACTGGGTCGGGGAAGGATCGGGGTCTTTGGACGGTGTCACTGGGTCAGGGAGGGATCGGGGTCTTTGGACAGTGTCACTGGGTCTGGAGGGATCGGAGTCTTTGGACAGTGTCACTGGGTCAGGGAGGGATCGGGGTCTTTGGACAGTGTCACAGGGGTCGGGGAAGGATCGGGGTCTTTCGACGGTGTCACAGGGGTCGGGGAGGGATCGGGGTCTTTGGACGGTGTCACTGGGTCGGGGAAGGATCGGGGTCTTTCGACGGTGTCACAGGGGTCGGGGAGGGATCGGGGTCTTTGGACGGTGTCACTGGGTCGGGGAGGGATCGGGGTCTTTGGACGGTGTCACAGGGGTCAGGAGGGATCGGGGTCTTTGGATGGTGTCACTGGGTCGGGGAGGGATCGGGGTCTTTGGACAGTTTCACTGGGTCGGGGAAGGACCGGGGTCTTTGGACGGTGTCACAGGGTCGGGGAGGGATCGGGGTCTTTGGACAGTGTCACTGGGTCGGGGAGGGATCGGGGTCTTTCGACAGTGTCACAGGGGTCAGGAGGGATCGGGGTCTTTGGATGGTGTCACTGGGTCGGGGAGGGATCGGGGTCTTTGGACGGTGTCACTGGGTCGGGGAAGGATCGGGGTCTTTCGACGGTGTCACAGGGGTCGGGGAGGGATCGGGGTCTTTGGACAGTGTCACTGGGTCGGGGAGGGATCGGGGTCTTTGGACGGTGTCACAGGGGTCAGGAGGGATCGGGGTCTTTGGATGGTTTCACTGGGTCGGGGAGGGATCGGGGTCTTTGGACAGTGTCACAGGGGTCAGGAGGAATCGGGGTCTTTGGATGGTGTCACTGGGTCGGGGAGGGATCGGGGTCTTTGGATGGTGTCACAGGGTCGGGGAAGGATCGGGGTCTTTGGATGGTGTCACTGGGTCGGGGAGGGATCGGGGTCTTTGGACGGTGTCACTGGGTCGGGGAAGGATCGGGGTCTTTGGATGGTGTCACTGGGTCGGGGAAGGATCGGGGTCTTTGGACAGTGTCACTGGTTCGGGGAAGAATCGGGGTCTTTCGACGGTGTCACAGGGATCGGGGAGGGATCGGAGTCTTTGGACGGTGTCACAGGGGTCGGGGAGGGATCGGGGTCTTTGGACAGTGTCACAGGGGTCGTGGTCTTTGGACGGTGTCACTGGGTCAGGGAGGGATCAGGGTCTTTGCACGGTGTCACTGGGTCGGGGAGGGATCGGGGTCTTTGGACGGTGTCACAGAGGTCAGGAGAGATCGGGGTCTTTGGATGGTGTCACTGGGTCGGGGAGGGATCGGGGTCTTTGCACGGTGTCACTGGGTCGGGGAGGGATCGGGGTCTTTGGACGGTCGTCACAGACGGTC